>NC_030853.1:5892427-5899475 GCF_000208745.1 Theobroma cacao | reverse complement strand
GAAAGGTAGAAATCAAGCTAAAGTCGAAAAATCTTACCGTTAGATGCGTAAACGGACGAAAAACGCGATTTCCCCTTTGAATTTTCTAGTTTTCCTTTGGTTTTTCCCTTTTCTTCCTTTCGTCTCTATTTTCTCTCTTGTTCTCTCCTTATGGCCGGCCATCACTTAATATGGGGTTTAAATGGGCTGACTTTTCATTAAAATAATATTAAATCATTAAAAAGTGCCATGTGTCACTTTCCCATTGGCCCGTTTTTAAAATTGTCTTTTAAACTTCAATTTTTCACCACTTAAAATACCATAGTTATTCATACCAAAATAAATAAATCCTAAGATTTTGACAAGTTTTGGGTGGTGAAAATTACGTTTTTTACCCTGGGATGACAAAATTACCGTTTTGCCCCTATGTTTCGAAAATTGGCAAAATTGAAAATTTTCACTTCCTATCATTAAATTATACTCCAAATAGTTAATCTTGGTCAAAAATTTCACTCCATGATCAAATTATTATCTTAGGTGGCAAAATGACGATTTTGCCTCTAAACATCAAAATTTTCAATTTTTCCCTAAACGAACCCTCGAACTTTGAACAATCATTTTTAGTCATTCTTGGACTGTAAAATATTAAATTTCATCCTACGATTCCTATTTGAAGTAGTTCGAGGTTAAATCAACTCAAGTGTACCGTTAGGTACAATATCGGGTTTTGTCTATTCTTAGGATCTTTCCTAGCGTAATAACATGCTACTCAGTGCATGTATGTCATGACATGTGTTTATAGGGTCAAGTTTTACAATTCTACCCCCTTTAAAATAATATTTTGACCTCAAAATTTCACTTACCAGATTCGACAAATAGATGCGGGTATTGGTTCCTCATCTAATGCTCTACTTCCCATGTCATTTCCTCTATTCAAGTACTTTTCCACAACACTTTGACCATTGAAATACTCTTGTTCCTCAATACTCGATCCTTTTGATCCAAGATACTCACAGGTTGCGCCTCAAACTTCAAATCGTCATGCAACTCGATCGGAGGTGCTTCGAGGATTTGAGAGGGATTTGGAACATATTTCTTAAGCATGGAGACATGGAAAATGTTGTGGATTCGATCTAACTCCGGAGGTAGTTCTAACCGATAAGCCACTGGTCCAATTATCTCAATGATTCGGAATGGTCCAATATACCTCGGGTTAAGCTTTCCCTGCTTCGCAAATCGAATCACACCTTTCCATGGTGAAACCTTAAGAAAAACTCTATCATCGATCTCAAATTCCAAGTCTTTTCTCCGTTTATCTGCATAGCTCTTCTGCCTATCCTGGTCTACCTTCAGCCTTTCTCGTATAACCTTGATCTTGTCATTAGTTAGATCAATCAATTCCACACTAACTAACTTTCTTTCACCCACTTCATCCCAACAAAGTGGAGTACGACATTTCCTTCCATATAAAGCTTCGTATGATGCCATACCAATGCTAGACTGGAAGTTGTTGTTGTAAGTAAATTCCACTAATGGCAAGTGCCTATCCCAACACCCAAGAAAATCCATGACATAAGCCCTCAACATATTCTCCATAGTCTGGATAGTTCTCTCTAACTGACCATTCGTCTGTGGGTGAAAAGCAGTGCTAAATTTCAATTTGGTTTCGAGAGCTTCTTAAAATTTCGGCCAGAATCAAGAACTGAATCGAGGATCTCGGTCTGACACTATAGAAACTGGAACTCCATGTACCCTCACAATCTCATCTACATAGAGCTGAGCCAGCTTCTCAATAGAGTATGTACTATGGACAGCTAAAAAGTGAGCGGACTTAGTCAACCGATCTACGATCACCCAAATAGCATCCTTTCCCCTCTGTGTCCACGGCAGTTCTAAAACAAAATCCATAGTTACATGCTCCCATTTCCACTCAAAAATAGGTAAAGACTGAACTATACCTGCTGACCTCTGATGCTCCGCCTTAACTTGCTAACATACGAGACATTTTGCTACGAATTCTGCTACGTCTCGGTTCATACCTAGGCACCAATAATTCTCCCTGATAGTCCTATACATCTTAGTGCTTCCAAGATGTAATGCATAGGCAGACGAATGAGCTTCTTCCATGATCACTTGTCTCAGCTGGTTTCCCTTAGGAACACAAACTCGGTCTTTAAACATTAAGACATTATCCTCTCCGAATCTAAACTCACTAACTCCCCCATCGGTCAATTTTTGAATTTCTTTCCTTAACTCCTCATCAGACCTTTGAATGTCCTTGATCTAATTTAGTAACGAAGGTCACACAATGAAGCTTGCCAATAAGGATCCATCCTCACCATTTCTCAACTGGACCCCAAGAGATTTCATCTATAATAAAGCTGGAAAATAACAACTCTAAAGTACGGCTAAAGACGATGAAGACTTACGACTTAAGGCATCAGGTACAACATTCGCCTTTCCCGGATGATAGTCTATCACCAAGTCATAATCTTTTATCAACTCCAACCATCGCCTTTGCCTCAAATTAAGCTCTTTCTGAGTGAGCAAATACTTTAAACTCTTGTGATCCGTAAATACCCGACAATGCTCACCATACAAGTAATGCCTCCAGATTTTTAAAGCAAACACCACTACTGCTAACTCTAAATCATGGGTAGGGTAATTTGCTTCATGCCTCTTTAGCTGTCCGAAAGCATAAGCCACAACTTTTTCATCCTGCATCAGTACGTACCCCAACCCCAACTTTGAGGCATCACTATAAACTACAAACCCCTTACCACTCACAAGAAGTGTTAAAACGAAAGCGGAGGTTAACCAGTTCTTTAGCTCCTAAAATCGATTCTCACAAACATCATCCCACTCAAACTTAACTCTCTTATGAGTTAGACGGGTCAAAGGAGCTACTACTAAGGAAAACCCCTGAACAAACCTCCGATAATAATCGGCTAATCCGAGGAAACTATGAATCTCCGTCACTATCTTAGGTTGCTCCCATTATAAAATTGCCTCAATCTTCTTGAGATCAACATATATTCTAGCTCCCGATACTATGTGTCCCAAGAATACCACTTCCTGTAACCAAAACTCACACTTCGAAAACTTTGCATACAATTGTCTTTCCCGCAAAATCTGTAATACTATACGTAAATGGGTAGCGTGCTCATCATTATCTCTCGAGTAAACCAGGATATCATTCATGAACACAATAACAAATTTGTCCAAGTAAGAGTGGAACACCCTGTTCATGAGATCCATAAAAGCTAGCGGTGCGTTAGTTAACCCGAAAGGCATGACCAAGAACTCATAATGACCATACCGAGTCTTGAACACTGTCTTGGGTACATCCTGTTCTTTAATCCTCAACTGATGATACCTAGACCTCAGATCAACCTTAGAAAACACTGTAGCTCCTTGTAATTGATCGAAAAGATCATCAATCTTTGGTAACGGATACTTGTTCTTAATTGTCATTCTGTTAAGCTGTCGATAATCTATACATAACCGAAATGTACCGTCTTTTTTTTTCACAAATAAAATCGGTGCTCCCAACGAAGATGTACTAGGGCGTATAAAACCCTTGTCCACTAACTCTTTCAACTGTACTATCAACTCCTTCAACTCTGTCGAAGCCATTCTATATGGAGGAATAGAGATAGGAGCAGTACCCGGAAGTAAGTTAATGGTGAATTCAAACTCACGATCGAAAGGAAGTCCCGATAATTCATCAGGAAATACATTAGGGAACTCACTTACTATGGGGACATTTTTTTACTTAGGTTCCTCCCTCTATATATCAATCATGTGAGCCAAATATGTCGGATATCCCTTTCGTACCAATTTCAAAGCTTTGAGGGCTGACATTACACAATACGGTAATACTCGACGCTCTCCCGTAAATACAACTTCTGCTCCTTCTGAACTCTGAAGAATCACTTCTTTCTTAAAACAATCCACCTTTGCTCGATGAGTGGACAACCAATCCATACCCAAGATAAAATCAAAGTCCCGAATCTCCAAAGGGATTAAATCACCCATAAATTCTTTTTTCCCAACTTTAATACCACAGTCTCTATAATACATATTTCTTACTAACCGTTCGCCTAAAGGAGTATGCAGTATAATCTCTTCCTCTAATGGTGACAGGTTCCTATCTAAGAATGATACAAATGATATGCTCACGTATGATCTATCGGAGCCCGAATCTATCAAAACATGTGCATCTCTATCAAACACAATCATAGTACCTGTCATTGTGCTAGGTCGAACTCGGGCTTCATCCTCAGTCACTACAAAAATCCTGGTCAAAATTGGGGTTGCGATCTGAAAGATGGCTGCTCTGGGGTATTACTCCCGATGCTTGACCGTATAACTAAGCCTTGTCTGGACTATGATCCTAAAGTGTCTCTCCGCGGTATACTAAGACGAGTCGGAGGAGTAGAAATAGCTACTGTACCTTGTCTCAACTGAGGACAATCTCTCTTGATATGCCCTTGTTGGCCGCATTGAAAACACGTTACAAGCTTTCTACATGACCCAACATGAAATCCTCCGCAATTACGGCATCTGTCCAATCTTCCTGAAGTCCCCCCCTGACTACTCCTCACTGGCTGATCAAATTTAGAAGATTTCAGCTGTGACTGCTGAGATGGAGGTCTAGTGGATGCCACAGATGTTGAGGTAGTACTTCTTACAACAAATGTCAAATCTCTACTTCTCTTTGAAGACTGACCCAGGAACGTAGGCGGATTCCTTCTCTTTGCAAACTCAGCTCGGATCCGTCTATTCTAAGTGGCGAGCTTCTCAGCCCGTAAGGCCACTACACAACTTCCTTATATGACTCCTTGCCAGTCACTATCATACACTCTCATATCTCATTACGGAGTCCCTCCTCAAAGTAGTTTACTTGGTCTTGCTCTAATCGCACTAACTCAGGTACATAAAGCATCTGCTCGTTAAAACGAGTTTCATACTCCTCAATGGTCATGTTCCCTTGTTTCAAGCTCAGAAATTCTCTCTTTTTCTCTTTCTGATGGTAATAGGTGTAGTATTGACCATCGAACTCTTGGAGGAAATCCGTCCAAGTCAGCTGTATAAAAGAGCGAGACTTTACTGAACTCTACCAAGTACGAGCTCTCTTCTCAAATAACTATGTAGCCACCTTCAATTTCATCTCATCATCTAATCTCATATCTGCTAGTGTCTCCGATACTTGAATAACCCAACCCTTAACTGCGGTCGGATCCAACTCACTAGTAAACGAGACATAACCTAACTATCTAGCTTCCTTCAATTTCTTAGAAATGGAGACGTCCGGTGTTTGGGGTGGAATAGGAGGTGGTGGTACTAGGGCTATTATAGGGGAAACAGCGGGTGAAACTGGACCAGCCTGAGCCTGACCCGTAAAAGTAGAAAGAAAAGTTGCTAATGCTTGAGCTGCCTTGAGTGACATGGCAAGTACACTAGGAGTAGCAACAGGTAGTGGATGAGGTACAGGAATGTCAGTAGACTCAGCAGTAGGAACTACTCTAAAAGAAGACATAGCCGACTCTGTCTGGGACGACCTCTTCCCCTACCGATAGATCTAGTGATAGGTGGTAGCTCACGTCGAGGAGGCATAATGATCTACAAAGAGAACGAAATTGGTTTAGACGACTTAAGACTCTATATGCAACTACATGCAACTAACTAATCTTAACTGGACCACACTGACATTGTAAATTATTTTAAAATAACTTTAAATCCAAGAACTTTAAAAATCAAAAACTTCTTTTAAAACCATAAGCTTTTAAACCAAAAGCTTTGATACGAACTGAATTGTCATGATCCGAAACCTCCCTCAGGCCTATGACAACCGTCGCGACATCTTAATTGACACTCATTACCCGAAATGCCAATCGAAACCCCATAAGGCTTACATATCAGTTTCTTGCCTTTTCTGTAAGCAATCGTTTGTAAACATTCCGTTTTAAATAATTACCAGTCATTTTTGGCTCAAGTAAATCAAAGGACAAAAATATAACATTTTTATATAAAACAATATTTATAGAAACACGTGTAAGTAAAACAAATTCATACATACAATAATTTACAAAGTTATAATGTACAATAATAATTACAACGACAAGTGGCCCCTAAATACACCAAGTGTTGGTGATAGTAACCTACTATCTGTGAGATAGAGGGGTCAACTGGAATCCTCGACAAAATCAGTATCTACAAGTTACCACAGGCTTAAAATAGTTAGAAAGGAGGTGGGTGAGATTTCGCAATCCCAATGAGTAAACAGACATTATCATAAATATCTAAAGGCGAGTAACATGAAAGCAAGCTTAAACAACAAATTACAAACCATTTCATAAGGTTTTAAATTTATTTCTTAAACCATAAAATATTTGTAATTTACCAAAACAGTTGTTAAGGTTTCTGACTTTTATTAAAAATAAGGCTCAAGCCAAAACTAATCCTTGGGGATACCTTGGCCGAGGCATCTAACCGAGTCCGCCAAGGTTGTTAAGATATTTACATGTGAAACACATTTTTTTATTTTTAAAACAAGCCATTCCTTGGCGTTGCCCGAGTTACACATTCACGTGCGGGTTCGATGTGAAGTGAGCTCTAATACTATCCCGGGAGTTACCCTCCTCGCCTCTACTATTGGAGTAACTATATAACCGGGTTTACCGTGCCCCTCTAAGAGGCAATCCACGGAAACCGTCACTGTAGTGACTAAACTCACCAATTTTAATAAAATTTTGACAGTATAACGTGGCTTTTATATATTTACCCAGCCTGCATAGTAAAAGACAACTTACATAAATTTCCAATGCAATTATAACATATAGCCACATATACTCATATATCATAAGCCATTCATAGGAAATTATATATTTCAAAATAATTGATAGCCTCCAATTACTCAATTTTATAATCAACACAATATATTTTTATTTGTCACATTTATTTCTAAAACATCAAAAATCCCATTTTAATCTCATTTTCATTTCATAAAATCCATGAAGAGCATTTAAAAATAAACTCTAGATAATTTACAATAATAATAGTTTTA
>NC_030853.1:5782267-5888796 GCF_000208745.1 Theobroma cacao | reverse complement strand
TTTTCACTTCCTATCATTAAATTATACTCCAAATAGTTAATCTTGGTCAAAAATTTCACTCCATGATCAAATTATTATCTTAAGTGGCAAAATGACGATTTTACCCTTGAACATCAAAATTTTCAATTTTTCCCCAAATGAACTCTCGAAATCCTACCAATCATTTTTTGTCATTCCTAGACTGTAAAATATTAAATTTCATCCTACGATTACTATTTGAACTAGTTCGATGTTAAATTAACTCAAGTGTACTGTTAGGTACAATACCAGGTATCGTTTATTCTTAAGAACTTTTCTAGCGTAATAACATGTTACTCAGTGCATATATGTCATGACATGTGTTTATAGGGTCGGGTTTTACACTTTGAGATAATACAAATATGAATATTTGATTGCTATAAATCATTACTGAAACATTCATCATTGAGAACTAAAATATGTGGTTTTAGAAATGATGGTTGGGATTAATGATCAAGATTGCATAAATAGGCTTGCTTGGGCATAGTGGGCTATGCCCATTGGGCCCATGTGCCGGTCATAGCCCGAAATTTGGGTTGTGACAGTTATTACATGGTTACATTGGAATCTAACTCTTAAGATTTTGCATAAAGATGCATAATCATATGTATGAGAACTCTATGGATTTAGCAAGGTACATTGAAGATGTATTATTCATATGAGATGAACTGTTAAATATGCTTGTTGTTGGAGTTATACACTTTGTTCTATTAAATGGGATTCAAAGGGTTGGATTTAATAATATGTACAAGTGTATTTATCTCATACACAAAAGGAGGTTAGTAAGAGTGAATACAATTCTTTAGTGATACAATTACATGGGATGCAGTGTGTATAAAAAGAAAGTGCCAAAATTTAAAAAGGGTGGATGGTACAATGAAAAGTGGCAAATGCATATGATGCATACAACATAGTTTAGTTGGAATGGTTCCAAAGAAAGAAAGAAGAATATGTACATGTATATAATTTAAGTCATATGCATCCTATTAAAAGGGCTCTAATAGGAAGATACTTAGATCGTTAGTCCATGGAACTAATAAAAGGTTTTGAACATTGTTAATGTAACAATGGAGCCATACAAGCAAAACCTGGGTCTCATTGGATCTAGATATAGTAATACGACATGATGTGATGCATGGACATCATGAAGATAGATAAAAGCAATTAACCACATTGAAGGGCACAAGTGAGTCTACATGCAAACATGATTGCCAGATGGATTGAATCCACATATGATGAGGTAGCAATTGGCTTTGTGCTAGTGGGAGGTGTTGGGATAAGCCCTGCAACCAATTGGGATTAGTTAAGGCTTTATTCAAATCATGCAACAGTATCATTCATGTTGAATGATTAGAGGTTTTCCTTCATCGATAAGACGTCAATTATAATGAGTTATAAGTCTAATTGAATGAAGTCCATGAGATTAATATGACTTGCAAGGAAACCGTAATGGGTTGCAGTTATGAGATTCCTATGCATTAAAGCATAATCTCAAAATTTTCCTAGTTAATGTATCATTGAGACTGGACATCAATGATGCTTAGAGATTGGTATATTCTATGTTCCTTACTTTGGAAGTAAGCAATCGATCTCATAGATTGAAATATAAAAATACTTGGAACTAGAATATAAGTGCTTGCTTGGAAGAGCAAGTTCACTGAACATGACCCACAATAAGAAGTGCATTTGGTAATACACTCTAGTGTCTATGCAACACTTCTCATGTGTCAATCGTGTAAATACTCCCTAGACTTGAGACACCAGGTTGTCTTATATGTGGAGTACTATACTTTGATTTCATCCCTACGAGTGCCTAACCAAAGATGCCAAAACAAGATGTTTTGGGTATAGTATGAAGCATGTGAAGGCAAATGAGTGGTCAAGATAGGAATCATCACCTCAAGTGTTTTAGAGGACATATTCTATCAGTTCTTGGTTAGCATTACGTTATTAAAGTCCTTGGCCAAGGCGACATGGAGATTATGAAAAAGGTTTCATAACTCTCTATAAACTAAAGCTATAATTGCAGGAATAAATATGGAGGTCAAAAAGAGTAGACACTGTACCAACTCTTATCATCTCCGAGATATATGATGAGGGAATGAATTACATTGATAGACTGTACACTGAAAGGTTGTCAAAGAACCCTTTGACTATCCCAACAATTAGGTGGCCATGATGCATTGCTAGATGCCAATCTTGGTCTATGGAATTGATTATAGATTAATTGATTGAATTTTATATTAATCAATTAAGTCATTAATCAATTCCATTGCCAACATGTTGGGAACCTAATGGGTCACACACAATGATTGCATTTGAATTAAATTAGGAGAGTGATGATTTAAGTTAAACTTAAATCACATGCTAGGTAATTAGCTTCTATAAACTTAATTAAAAGAGTTTAATTAAGTTTTAGGCATAATTATAAATAGTTATAATTATAAGGCCTTGATTGCAAAAAATAAAGGAAATTAATTTTGATTTTAATTTTCAAGGACTTACTTAAAAGAGTTTAATTAAGTAATGGACCCAATATTATAATGTGTTATAATATTGAGGGCTTAATTGCCAAAATTGAAGTTATTTTAACCTAACTATATAAGTCACCTTTTAACTATTTTCCATGTGAGAGTTTTTCACAATTGAAGAAAACGTAGTTTTTGTTAAAAAAAGAGAAATGTTTTCTTTCTTTACCACCACTCCCTTTGTGCGAAAGAGAACATTGCTTATGAAGTAATTTTCGAGAAAGGTTCGACTAAGATTGTGAAAAGGAAGAAAAGGACAATTGTTGTCCTCTTTGTTAGCACAAAGTATAGTTAAAAATTCCTTCCTTTGTTGAAGGTTCAAGTGCAATCATGTGTACTACCATTGGAGGTCAAGCACTTGATTGGCTAGGGTTTTTGCTCCTTGTGGTGTTCGCGGGATTGCTTCGAAAAGTGCCATCAGGATTACTAAATTACATGGCAAGGAAACTTTCTAAACAATAATTTATTTTGTGCTTTTATGTGTTAAATATCACCAAGGTGATCCATGGGTGGAGGCATGTTTTGTTGTTTAGTTATAAAGTTTTTTAATTACCTTTCCGCTGCGTATTTTGAGAATTCCATCCATAGCCAAACCCTTCAGAAATGATAAAAGAGAATTATGAAAAGTTCACCAAGTTAATATGACGACTAAAGGCTTTGGGTAAAATTTCCTTCATGCCCAACTTGTAAAAAAATGCTATATTGTCTTCCTAGGTCTTGGAGGCCTAAGGTAACAGCTATTGAAGAAGCTAAAAATTTGAATAGTCTCAAGCCTAATGTGTAGTACTTTATATTTTGATACAGTGGCTAATAAAGTTTACGGATACCAATTAAGGTTGATTACTGAGTTAAAAGGGTAATTTAGAAGTGAACCCATGAAATCTCGACCTCTATAAACACGCAACTAGAAGTAGACACGATAATGCGGACTAGGGGTAATTTCGTAATTTCTTTTGGTGAGCTCTTACGAGTGGGATTTTGGATGCTATTAAGGTCTAAATAGGCCTAAGGAATGAATAAATGATGTGTAATGATGCAAACTCGAAGAAAACTAGATGTGACAATAATTTTCATAATAGGGGTAAAATGGTCATTTTGCACATCGGGTCAAAATTTTTAACTTTTCGTAGACCCGAGCATGTTTAGACTATTATGGACCTTGTCTTGGTATAAAAAGAGTAAAATGATTACACCAAGGATTGAAGGAGAACAAGTTAACGTGCTAAGGGCATTTTCATAATTTCAAGTTGAATGGATAAGCTTGAGCTATAAATATCTTTTTCTTCCAGCAGCTTTTTCATTCTCCAACAGCTTCTTCTCCTTCTTCTTCTTCCATCTCACATTGCTTCCATCTTCATGGAAGCATGGTATGGAAGCTTCATAACTTTCTCTCTCTTGCTCAAAATTTCATGCTTTTGCCCACTCTTTCATACGGTTTTTCATGCTCTTCCACTTTTACACCTTAAAACCCTCAAAAAGTCTTTGTTCATCACTTTCTCTCACTAGTTGAAAGTTTTAGAAAGAGAAAGAGAGACTTGCCATAGTAGCTTGAAAGCTTTTAAAAAGGAATTCAACTACAAGAAAAAAAACCACCAAGGTGAGAAATGAGTTAGAATTCGATTTTAAGGTGTTAGAGATGGCTAGACATTAGATTTATGGGCCGTTATATTTTTTATAGTTATATTGTGGGGGATAGGTTCCAACAAGGCCTCACATGTCCGTTTGAAGCAATAATCGAAGTTAGAGTCAATTAAAGATTCAACAAATATCAGTGAGTGAACTTGCATTAAAAAGGTTTTGGGATGTGTATACAAGTATGTTTGATTGAATCCCTAAAGTGTTTTATTTGTTTTATCTTCAAAAGTAGTGCCTTAAGAACAAGCCTTTGATAAATTGTTTCTATATGTGACATGTGGCTGTTATGGATTGTTGTACTACTACATTATGTTGATATATATATATATATATATATGTATATATATATGAATAATGTTGTGTAATGATATTGACCCAGCTATGTGAGAGTAGGAGTGCGCATAAGCCGTTACTAACCCGGCTATGTGCGAGTGGGAGTGCGCATAAGCTATTGCATATGAGATAATGATGATGGGAGGGTGTGCATGATGATTGATTATTTATATCTACATATATGGTATATGGATGTAATGCATGTGAAATTTTGGAATGTTGAACTTTGAAAATTTTTGAGCATTTCATGTTGAAATTGGCATGATGAATCTTGAGAATGTCTCATTTTCTTGCAAATTGAGTTCATTGTAACACCAAACAGATTTTTAGTGCAAAGAAGGTCCTTTTTACACTTGGGTGCCCTGCTTCTCGCTGCAGCGAGAAAGCATTCTTGTTACAGCAAGAAACATTCTGTTTTGGCAGCCAGAAACTCGCTGCAGCGAGAATAAATCTCACTGCAGCGAGAAACTCTCGGGTTCTAACGCAATGCCTTTACTTTTATAAAGATTTTTAAGCCCCTTCCTATTCGAACTGGGAAAGGTGGTAAACAACAAAGTTGTAGTTCTACCTCTTTGCTTTCTAATTGTCTAAAAATTAGGTCAATTGGACTTCTGTAGTTGGAGATATGGTAGAAAAACTAAAACACATGCAAATTGCCACTATTTCTCGCTGCAGCGAGAAACTTTCTATTTTGGCCACTCGAATCTCGCTGCAGCGAGAATGAACTTCACTGCTGCGAGAAACTTGTTGCCAAGCTTGCTACCGTGCTTGATTTTGACCTACTTTTCACCCATTTAACTTCATGGATTGATCATGGGTTTGTGAAACACTATAAGGGTATTAATCAAGGTTTGAAATGAGGAGTTTTTAGTAAGAAATTAAATCAATTGCATTGTTTTTGAAACAAGTGCATCATGATTTCCAAATTCTTCCTATTGATTTCCAAATGAAGTATGTATATGTTGGATTGATGATGACAGTACTTTGATATAATATAAATATGAATATTCAGTTGTTATAAAATATTACTGGAACATTTACTTTTGAGAGTTACAACACTTCATTTTAAAGATGATGGATGGGAATGATAATCGAAATTGCATAAATAGGCTTGCTTGGGCTTAATGGGCTATGCCCATTGGGGCCATGCGCTAGTCATGGCCCAGTATTTGGGTTGTGACATAATGAGTTACCTGGATATTTATTCACTTATGAGATGCAGTCAAGACATGAAAGTGAAAGAGATCAAGCAATCAAGGAAGATACCAAAAGAAAAAAATATTGCTCTTAAAGCTACTAAACAAAAGGATAGTGTGAGACCCTGTCAAGCTCGATTAAAAGACGGTATTGTACCAAGTGGTACAAATAAGTTAAATCGAGCCTTGAACTAGTTCAAATAGAAATTGTAAGAGGAATTTGAAAATTTTAAAACCAACAAAATGGCTTAGAATAGTGATTTGGAGTTCAAGGTCCAGTTTGGAGTCCATCAGAAAATTAACCAATTAGGGACAAAACGGTCATTTTACCATTTGATGATAAAATGGAGATTTTTAGCCAAGATTTGATCGCATTTGATCAAGAATAATTATATGAAATATAATTGTGATTATTGGAGTATAAAATGATGTTTAGCAGTGAAAAATTGTGATTCCCGATATTTATGAAGCACAAGGGTAAAATGGTAATTTTGCCACTAGAGGACTAAACGAAAATTTTTTTTAAACAATTTTTGCCCCATTTGGTTAATATTGATCAATATTAGTGTTATTTTAAGTTGAAAAGTAGAAATAATGAGATTCTGGTACATTTCGGAGTATAGGGGCAAAATCATAATTTTTTCATCCCGGGGGTAAATCAGTAAAATTTTCACCCCAGCACTTGTCAAGACCAAGGGATTTTAATTGTGGTAGAATTGGATAAATACCAGAATATTTGTGGTGGAAAATTAAGAAGAAAAAGTCAAAAAGTTAAAATTTGGGCCAATAAGCATGTGACACATGGCATGCTTGATTATTTTATTATTTTCTATAGAAATCAGCCCATTAAATCCCCAATTCCCTCACCATATTCGGCCTAGGCATCCAGCAACAAGAAAAAAGGAAGAACAAAGGGAAAAACAAGAAAACCTAGGTGGAAATTCAAAGAAAAAGTGAAGAAATCAAGGAAACAAGCTAGGTAAGTTAGAATTTCTTTAATTCTCCTTGATACCTAGCTTACCCATGCTTTTGTTCTTGATTTCCATGGTTGAATATTGAGTTATCATGATGAATTCAATTCTGAAAAATGGGTATGGAAGAGGAATTGTTGTTGGAATAATTTGATTTTAGACTATGTTAGTGTTTAGGGATAGTTAAGCATGGTTATGAACAAAAACACAAAAGAAATATTCAATTTCTCTAGGGTTCCTTGTTGGCCGAACCATGAGGGCTGAATATCAATGGGGGATTGTTTTTATTTCAAGGAAAATGGCATGGAAAATGATGAAGTAAGGTGAAACGGTTATGTAGAAAAAAATTCGATGCTAGTACACCAAATGACCAAATTTTTTCTATAAGGAATTGTGAGGGTTCTAATGCTGAATTTGGCTTTATTTAAATGTATGTGGTAAATTAAGGTATTAGAGGAGAAATGAATTAATTTGGAGGTGATTTGGACACAATCGCCGATTAATCGGGTGATCGGTCGAATTTAATCGATACCGTGATTAAGCGGTAATCGGACATATTTTTGCATTTACATATCAAGCATTAGTAGTTTAAATTAATTTATATCAATTTAGGGACAATATAGTAAATTCCTCGACTTTGTTATTTGTCAAGGTGGTGAGACGTCCGGAAAAGGCAAAGGAATTACGCCTGAGGACTATTAGTCAGAGTTCACCCGGAATCCGAATTTTCGACACCTGTGAGTGGACTGCCTATCAAAATTGTTTTGGGAATATGACTGTTTTGAACAAAGTGTTTGAATGATTTTATGCAATTTTTCATGAAAATGAATGCCTTGGGAACAAGCTTTTGAGAAAAGGTTTATGTTATGAAATGTGGTTATTATGGATTTCTATGTGGCTGCATTATGTTGATATACATATATGCTTGAATATAATGTTGTGTAATTATGTTGACTCGACTATGTGCGAGTAGGGAGTGCGCATAAGCCGAGGATGACCCGGTTATGTGCGAGTAGGGAGTGCGCATAACCCGGTGATGACCCAGCCATGTGCGAGTAGGGAGTACGCATGAGCTGGTGATGATGATGATGAGCTGGTGATGATGATAATGGGTTGGTGAGATGATGATGATGGGTATATACATATATATATATATATACATATGTAAATATGTGTGATATAGCAAATTGATGGACAATGATTTATGGTTGTAATGTACATGAAAGTTGACACATTGTACTTTGAGAATTTTCATGAATTTTAGGTTGATTTTATTAGTTTAGCAGGATGGCTTTTTGTTGAGTGAGGAAAAATGTTTCTCTTGTTGTTCTGTTTTCACTGCAGCGAAATTCATGCTCGCTGTAGCGAAAAACTCTCGAGTGTGGAGGGGTTTTAAATAGGAATGAACTAAATTGCATTGTTTTGAAACAAGTGCTTCATGATTTTAAATTCTCTCTAATTGTTGCTTGTTCCCTTCCTTGTTCACTCACTGAGTATTATACTCATGTTTTTATAAAAATTCATGTTTTCAGATCAGGTGACTATTGGACCCTCGATCGAGGAGTCCCCGTAGTGCATCTCCTGGGTATGTGTCTGGCATTCGATAGTAATCCTTTTTATTGTAAATGTCTCCACTGGAAGTCATGGGTCGTTTTGTATTGTGAATACAATCTAACAATGTGAATATGTGTATGCAATGTAAATTGCTAAATACATGACTGGTATAGTGCATGTATATTATTATCGATAATGCCATTGTGTTTTAGCTATGTTCACACCCGAGAAAAGGTGTGTGTGTGTATGCATGATATGATAAATTTGTTAAGCAAAGGTAAATGGATAGGCTTGCTTGGGCTTAGTGAGCTATGCTCATTGAGCTCATGCGCTAGTCATGGCCTGAGAAATTGGGTCGTGACAGATAGAAAGAGCATAGAAGATGATGAAGACAAAGAAAAGGGTGATGAGGAAATAACCCTATTCACTAGGAGGTTCAGTAGATTTTGAGGTATAAACAAAGTAAGAGAGGTAGAAGACTTTAGAGGAGAAATGTACTAAGAGAAGATCCAAAAAAAAAGCTATCACGACCCAAATTCCGAGCCATGATCAGCGCATGGGCCCAATGGATGTAATCCACTAAGCCCAAGCAAGCCTATTAATCTAACATGTTTATCATTCCATCATAAACTGCTAAGTCACATTTCATAACTTAGAATCAAAATAATATTACACATTGCCATCTCATACTGGCATACCAAACAAGTGTGTATACATTGTCTACAACATGTATCTTAACAATTTACATTAGGTTCGTCTATACACAACAAAATAATACTCGACTTCCAGTAGAGGGACTCAGACGAATGTACAGCTACTGAATGCCAAGACACCTAACAAAATATGGATACAAGTCTACGAGGACACCTTGTCCTAGTTACCGGCTACCTCTCTATCTGAAAACATGAAGTTTAAAAATGGTGAGTATAAACCCAGTGAGTGAACAAGGAAGGGAACAAGCAACAACAAGGGAGAATTTAAAATCATGATGCACTTGTTTCAAAACAATGCAATTTAGTTCCATTCATATTAAAAACCCCTCATCAAGCCCTTAAATGATTAATCATTTGAAAATCATGAACCCATACATAACGAACCATTTGAAGAATGAAAGCTTTAATTTTACGCAAGCAAGTCAAATACGAGGGTTTCTTAACTGGCCGAGGGTTTCTCACTAAACCTGCTCATTTTAAACTTAACTCATTTAATCCTTAATGTTGGAAGTCCATGCTCTGATATGGTAGCAAATAAGTGAAAGATAGGGCAGTAATTGGACAAGATAGGAGACCAAAACAGAAAGTTTTTCGCTGCAGCGAGATTTAATCTCGCTGCAGCAAATTTGTAACCCAGAAACAGAAGGTTTCTCGCTGCAGCGAGAATGAATTTCATTGCAGCGAAATTGTAACCCAGAAACAGAAAGTTTCTTGCTGCAGCGAGATTCATTCTCGCTACAGTGAAATTCTAACCCAGAAACAAAAAGTTTCTCGCTGCAGTGAGAATGAATTTTGCTGCAGTGAGAAGCTACAGTGTCATTCTCGCTGCAACGAAAATGCATCCTAGCTGCAGCGAGTTTTTGGCTAGCCTACCCCTTCAAAACTGAAGAGTTTCTCGCTATAGCGAGAATGATTTTCGTTGTAGCGAGAAACAGGGCACCAACGCAAAATTTGCCCTTTTTCCCAAGGAAAAACCACCCTACTGAAATGTCCAAACCAACATGAAACACATAACAATTTCTCAAGGTTTAACATGTCAAGTTTCACATGCATTACAACCATATACCATTACCCATTAATTTCATATAACACACATATTTACATATGTATATATGTATACGTATATACCCATCATCATTATGCATACCATCTCATCATCATCATACACACCATCCCATCATCATCATTACCAGCTCATGCGCACTCCCTACTCGCACATGGTTGGGTCATCACCGAGTTATGCGTACTTCCTACTCGCACATAATCGGGTCATCCTCGGCTTATGCACACTCCCTACTCGCACATAGTCGAGTCAATATAATTACACAACACTATATTCAAACATATATGTATATCAACATAATGCAGCCGCATAAAAATCCATAATAACCACATGTCATAACATAAACCATTTCTCAAGAGCTTGTTCCCAAGGCATTCATTTTTTAGAAAAGTTGTATAAAATCATTCAAACACTTTGTACAAAATAGTCACATTCCCAAAATGATTTTGATAGGCAGTCCACTCACCGGTATATTGTTGAGCCTTTAAATGACTCCAATTCCCCTAATTGTCCAAATGCGATGATGGGGCTTCCTTGAAACCTACCATCACATTAACATCACCATTATGTTAATTCACATACTATAAACCCTAAAAGCTATCTCTTAACTAGCTTTCAATTATCACTTTAAATGGCTATTTATGTTCACTATAAAATGAATGAACATACTCAACAATAAAACAGCTCATAATCCCAATTACTAGCCATTATTCACAGCTAAAAATCAAGCTTAGTTCATCACTTACCCTAGGGCTCCTTTATAGTTGAATTCTCTTCCAATAGCTTCCACACAAATGGGGTAATTCTTTCTTTCTTTCTTTAGAACGCCCAACTAGTGAGAAAAAGTATGGGAATAAGATTTTTCAAGGGTTTTAAGGAGAGAGAGTGGAAGAATACAAGGGTTCTAGTCATAAGGGCACAAAGGTATGAAAACTAGAACTAGAGAGAGAAAATCATGCAAGCTCCATATCAAGCTTCCATGGAGGTTTTAAAGAAACGTGAGAGAGAAGAAGGAAGAAGAAGACAAGCTACTAGAAAATGGGAGAAGAAGTTGCTGGAAGAAGGATATTTATAGGCCAAACTTATCCATTCCCTTAAAATTATGAAAATGCCATTGACTAGTTAGCTTGTTCTCATGCAACCCTTTGTGCAATCTTTTTACTCCTTTGACACCGGGATAAGGTCCATAATGGTCTAGACATACTTAGGTTCATGAAAACTTAAAATTTTAACTCTAGGTGAAAAATGACCATTTTGCCCCTACTGTGAAAATCACCAAAAATTTTGTTTCCTTTTCATTTTGCCCTTAATTTCATCATCCATTTATGCCTTAGGCCTATTTAGGCCATAATATTGTTTAAAATCTTACTTTTATGAGCTTACTAAGGAAATAACGAAATTACCCTTGATCAAGGATATCGCGTATACTTTCCTTTATGAGTTTATAAAGGTCAAGGTCTCACAAAAGCCAAAAAAAAAAAAGAGTCAAGCAAGGATCATATCATTTGCTATGAGTGCGAGAAATTGGGACATACTAAATATGAATGCCCAAATGTCAAGAGGAGCTATCTAAAAAATTCAAAAAACAAAGCAATGATAGCTACTTGGAATAATGAAGATGAGTCACAAAGTGAAAAAATGAGGAAGTTGCAAATTTTTTCTTAATGACCCTTCATGATCACATGAATGTGGAAGATTTCCTGAAACCAAGCAAACAAGAAAAGGAATCAACATACCATGAGGGTGTGATAACTCTATGATATAGAGTTATTTGAGCTTAATTTTGATAATAATTTGGATAGGTTTTTGTAGTAATGTATAGAAATTAGTAGATTTTATTTAATTATTTTAAATTAGTTATTTTAGGTGAGTCAATCTAATCTTGGTTAATTTTATGTTTAATTTGGTGTTAATATGATTAAAATAGGTTGCTATTGATTTATTTGTGCTTTTGTAGGTGTGATGAAAGAAAAATTTTAATGGAAGAAGGAGAGAAATTTCGAGGTGCAGACTTCCAATGTATATGTTTTGGTATTTGGACCATAACTTTCTCTACAAAGCTTCAAATGAAGTAACTCTTGATCCATTGGAAATCTAAGAGGAAGTTCTACAACTTTTATGTTTACTACTTCACCCAGTTCCGCATGTAGGACGGTCAAAAATCTTGTCGAAGTTAACACATTGTAGCAGTCCTAGAGCAATTACGATTTTTGTTAATTAATTTGGCAAAACTACGACTTACATAGTTTGATAAGGAAATCCCAGCTGAAATTGACTTCTTTCTTCACCCAACTTGGTCTAACTTCAAAGCCTATAAAAATAACCTTTTAGATGACTTGAGAAAAAAGGAGGGAAGAAAACACCAAATTGAAAGCTGATAGTCAAGCCACAAAGTCGTTGAAGCTGAGAAGATTTTGAAGGATTCAAGAAGACTTGGAAGATCAAGATTATAATTCTTGAGTTTATTCTTTTTTATTATTCTTTATTTTCTTAGTTTGATTTTAATGTTTATATTTTATTTGATGATAATGTGTGACTTGATGGGGAACTAAATTTCTAATCTAAGATTATGATTGAACTCAATATATAGTTTGAATTATTTATCTCTCTTTTACTTATGTTTGATAGATTTAAGTTGTTTATTATATTTTGTTCTTAATGCTTCTAATTGTCTGATCACCAATTAGATTGAATTGGAAACCTAGGTTTAACCTTGACAAAGGAGATTTAGGTAAACCTTGAATAGAATAGCGTATGATTGAATACACTTAGTTGATTACGTGATTTGATTTGCATATAGGGTAGACATACACTTATAAGTCATACGTAGCCAGGATTAGGGCACAAACTTAATGAATCTTTCTTCAATTTAATTTGCATAGACATATAGTAAATTAATTGGGAGAGGTATTTTTATGAGAAACTCAACAGAGACTTGTAAATAATATAGGACTCTAGGTTAGCAATTTAATTTATTAAACTGAGTTAAGAGAGAGAGACAATAATCAGATGAAGTATTAAGGGATACCATAATATTAGGTCTGGTAGTCATTCACATTTAATAAAGTAAAATTTGCTAATATATTAGTTTTAGTTTTTAGTTTATTAATTTAAAACTTTCTTTTTAATTTTAATTGTTTGGATAAAATTAGGGTGTTATAATTTTAGTAGTTAATAGTAGGAATTAAACAATTCTTTATGGGAACGATACTCTACTTCATTACTATATTACTTGTTAATGATACGTGCAATTACGTGAGAAATCAACAACAAGGTGAATGCTCAAAATCATGGAGCAAAGCATAGATTCAGAAAAAAAGGAATAAGATATTATCTTTGGGGGTAAATCGAAAGACAATGTTGAAGAGATTGATGACATTACCCCTATGGACATTGACTTATTGCAACAACTTCCAGCTATGGACAATCAATCATGAAAACTCCTATTTTCAATGGTGAGAACTTCACTTGTTGGAAAAAATGAAATGAAATTATTTGTTTAAGCAAATGACTATGAAACTTAAAGGATAATTAGAGATGGTCCCCTTAAGATAAATAAGGAAATGAGAGATTAGGATTCAAGTGACTTAGATATGCTACAACTCAATGCCAAAGCCATGCCCACTTTCTATTGGTCCCAATAATATGTGCTAGAGGGGGGGTGAATAGTACAAATCGGCTCTTGACAAGATGAGGAACTAATTTCCAACACAAAGAAAATAAAAAACAAAGTAGACAATGCACAACAATTTAGAGTGGTTCAGTCCAATACCTACATCCACTACCTTGATTATCCAACCAAGGATTTTCCCAACAAATCCACTAAGATTCGGTGAAATTCACAAGCTTTCACCAAGCTTTACAATGGCTTTTAGTAGGTTCAGCCAAAAGTATTTACACTAGTTTTTCACGGGCTAAACTAAAACCCAACAACTAACATTTCAAGGCTAAGTTAGAACCTTAACACCTTCAAGCAAACCTAGCTTGAAAATAACCACTTAGAGTGACTCCCTCACTCTAAGAATACAATCAAAGATGTAAAAGAAAGTTTCTATGATCACAAGTTGATTTGAATGGTACAAGGTTGAGTGCAGAATACAAGTACAAAGAATGGGCATTTAGGTGCAACAAGGTACAAGAGAGATTTTTTTGTTTTTTTAGCTCTTATATGACTCAAATCTTTTTTTCTCTTCCAAAAAGATTGTTTCTAATTGTTGGAAGACTCTTTTATACTTGAAAAAACATCTCTAATGGCGGTTTGATAGTTTTCTAGCCGTTGGAGATAGTTTAGAGTTAGTTCTAGCCGTTACTCTGTCTTTTAGTGCAAATTTCAAACTTGCAAGCAGAATGTTATTAGTCGACTAGCCGATATCTTAGTTGACTAAGTTGTCTCTGTTTTCTACTCCCTGTCTCTAGCAGTTCTAGCAGTAAGCACTTAGTCGACTGGCTCATTTCTTGGTCAACTAAGTTGGTTCTGTTTCAGCATTCTTCAACCCACCATTTCTCCAATTTTGAATCTTGCCCAACCAACATTCTTCCTTATTGAACTAATGAGCTTCCTCTTTGTTAAGCAATCATGTCTTATTATTTTTATCTCCCTTTTTCTTTTGATATACACTTTGAAAGATTGATTTATTAATTTCATACATTAATTTTTCTGCACACTCAAGTAAAGGCATTAGACACAAATGAATGGGAATGTTTTATTATCATCAAAAACTAATGGAGCCAACAATCTCCCTATTTTTGATGATGAGAAAACATTCCGTGATTAACATCATAGTGCCTTTTTACTTATTTCAGTTTCTGCAGAAAATGAGGATTGCTCCCCCTAAGCATATGCTCTCCTTTAGTGCGTGCATAGTTTGCTTACTTTATTCGAGCAAATTTTATTCTTGTTATATAGAAAATGACATTGTACATTTAGAGTATACATATGTGCATAATTTTAGGGTGATTCACAACAATGAATGTTGACAGTTTTTTTTTTCATAGAAAATTTAGCAGAGTCTGTCAACAGTATATAGTCATTAGATTTTGTCCAATCCTTTCATGATTCAGTCAATACACAATACACAACATCCATAATTATTTATAAACACATTTTATCCACGATGTCATAACAAAAATCAGTCAACAGCATATAATCCCAATATTAGTGCAACAACAGATTTTTGTCATTAGTAGTTATAATAACAAAGATAGCAAAATATTAGCAAACTTCAATTTTCAACAATCAAACATCATAAACATATCAGCATTCATGTCTCACAATACCATATAAACAACAAAATTAAAATTGAGTGTTCAAGTGCCACCATGACACAAATAGCAGTTAATTTAAAAAGTGTTTCGAAACTACCCCTAGACTATCTTTCTATCCCCTAAAGTCCTGGTTCCTCCACCCTAACATTTTTTTTAATTATTTTTTGGTTCCTCTACCCTAATATTTTTTTAGTTTTCTATTTTCTGATTCCTACTTCCCTGGTCCTGCTTTCTGCTTCCTTGGTTCCTGCCATCCTATTCTACTCCCCTTTTTTGTCAGCATCAAAGCAAGGGGTTTTTAGTCATCTGAGGTATTAGAGGATGAGGATTCAGTGTTGTAAAAAGGATTTAGAGGAAAAGGAGATGGTTCTCATAGAGGTTATGATTTTGTAGGGGAAGGTTCTAGTGAGGGCTTGTTAGAGACATTGACTGGATGCTGAAGTGAAGAGACTGAAGTTGGTCTAGATTTCTCTGCCAACCTGAAAGACTTTCTTTTCTTGAGAAAGGCTATCTTGGTGGCCATAGTTTTCTTCCTCATCTGTGATGTTGCAGTGGTTTCCTTCTCTTGTGAGGCTGTATGACTTTTTGTTTCTCTTTGATAGATATTGCTTTTCCTTTAGAAACTGGTGCAGATGCATCTTGCTTCTTAGTTAGCTTCTTTTTACCAGTTTCTGCATTGGCTGTTTCCATTGTAGCTTGTTTCTCAGCTTGCTCTTCCCTTACTATTTGATGGAAGATTTTCATGATGGATATCTTCTCCCTATTAGGAGGGGAGGGCTGGTGTTTCTTGGAAACATGTTCATCCTTGGAAGCTATCACTTTTGTCCCTTGATCAGATTTGTCCTTGGTCTAGTGTTCAGAAGATGGTGCCTTAGTTGGTTGCTCCACACCAGGATGAGAATCTTCTGCTTGAATGCCATGACTTGCACCATGAGCAGAAAACCCTTTTGCTTGCAAGGCTGAGTCTTCAGCACCTTGCTGTGCTAGTGTAACACTTGGAGTTTCAACTGAGTCTACAACAGCAAGTTCTGAGGGCACTTTCTCCTTTCTTTGCAGTTCATTCTCAAGTTCAGCTATCCTCTCCTCAATCTTCTGCAATCTCATTCCTTGATCAGTGAGTTTACCATCTATCCTCATCAAGAGATTAAAAATCATTTCACTAGAGAATTGTGAGGATGCTCCCTCTATTGGTGCTAGTATTACAGAAACCTTGGGTGTTTTAGTGAATTTCTCACCATCCAGCTTGTATCCCATTTTGATCAAAGCTGCCATAGTAAATGGCTTGATCTCTGGTCTTCACCATGTCCATTTCGTACCTCTTGCCCCGAACTCCCTTTTTCTATACAAGGGATGTTATGACATTTCCATAAGGCAAGTTGACTTTATCAAGTTTGCAAGCTCCTCTAATCTTTTCTATCATAAATCTGCCTATATTCAGAGCAACCCCATTAAAGGGATGTTCCATCAGCCAAAGATCCTAAAGGTTGATGTAACTTAAACTCCCACTTCTGCCCTAGATGTTTGCTGCTTCAAAGTAGTGCAAAATCCTTATCTAGGGGCTGATTATCAGTCCGCAATTACTCATTGAAGAATACTTTTCCTTCCTCCCAATGATGATTTCCCATAATGATGAGGGATCGTATTTCTCTGGGAACTCATATTCACCCTTTTCACATTTGATTTTCAATAAGCTACCTAAGTCATTAATAGTGACAACAAATTATTTCCCATTCAAGTACACATTCAGACCATTTTTTACAAAGTCATCAGAATCTTCTAATTCTTTTTCTCCTAAAGCAATGCTAGAATAAAATTCCTTTGTCAGACTTGCATTACAGGATCTATTGTTAAAAGTGTTATATCCTTTCAGTTTTATTTCAGCAAAATAGTCAGATAAACTACTCTAAAGTTCTAAATTCTCATCAAAACTCTTCTTGTCAATATATTTGCCATAAGTAATAGGTGCATTCTTAATTTTTCTGAACCTTAGTTCATGCATTCTATTTCTGAACGTAGAAGCAGAAGAGCCAGTACCTTTCTTAAGTGAAGATTCCTTGTCCTTATTCTTTTCTGTTTTCTAGTTATTTTCTTTCAGTTTCTCTGATATCTCTTTCACTGAAGCAGTCGTAATTTTCTATTTCTTTTTCAGTACTTCTATTTCTGATCGTTCTTCCACAGTCTCTTTCTTTTCTTTTTTTCAGTGATTTCTCTACTTTGTGAGGTTTTTCGCATTTTGAATCAAGGATTTTTCTGACTGGTGTTCTGTCTAAACGGTAAGGGTTTAAATTGATTTTAGAGGAAAATGTGAAGAGATGGGTTTCAATTTCAGATGCTCGGGTTTCAGGGGAGAGAAAATGAGAAGTTGTCAGTAGTTAATTCCCAAAAACTATTCACCTCCCCCGTAAATATTGCCCTATTCTATTTGCTCAAAATTTAAAAACTCCCTCTAAATTTTGGTTATTCACTTTAGGCAGTATTTCTTCTTTCTTTATTACCCGGTACACACATTTTTTATATTATTTTATTCCTTTCTTATTTTATTGACTGAGTCTTATTATTTAATGCTACAAGAACATTTTTAGTTGACTAAGATTCATCTTAGTAGACCAAATGGATTCTATTTCATGTGCATGAGCTAGAGATTTTTTCACAATTCCTGCTAACTAAGCATACCTAGATTTCTTCTAATTTCACAAAATCTATCTTCATTCAGCAGTTTAGTAAAAATATCAGCTAGTTGATGCAAAGTATTCATAAATTCAATTTTAACATCATTTTTTACTACATGGTCTCTTAGAAAATGATGTCTAATCTTAATGTGTTTTGTTCTAGAGTGCTGCACAGGATTCTTTGAAATATTAATTGCACTTGTATTGTCACGGTATATTGGTATGTTATGCATTGATAACCCATAGTCCTCTAATTGTTGTTTAATCCACAATATTGGGGCACAGCAACTACCTAATGATACATACTCTGCTTCTGCTGTAGATAAAGCCACTGAGTTTTGCTTTTTGCTGGACCATGACACTAGCATACTACCTATAAATTGACATGTTCCACTAGTGCTTTTTTTATCAGTTTTATTGCCAGCAAAATCAACATCCGAATAGCCAACTAAGCTAAAAGTTGATTTTCTAGAATACCATATGCCTAGAGTTTGAGTTTCTAAGAGGTATCTAAAAATTCTCTTAATAGCTGTTAAGTGTGATTCTTTAGGTTGTGACTGAAATCTAGCACACAAACACACACTAAACTGAATATCTGGTCTACTTGCTATTAAGTAAAGTAGTCAACTAATCATACCTCTATATAGCTTTTGATCTACATTCTTTCATTTTTCATCAAGATCAAGTCTTGTGGATGGACTCATTGGTGTGGAGATTGGTTTTAGCTTCAGCATATCAAACTTTTTGAGCATACCTTGAGTGTACCTTTCTAGGTTGATAAAGATTCCTTCCTTACTTTGCTTAATTTGAAGACCAAGAAAGTACTTCAACTCTTCCATTATGCTCATATCAAATTCACCCTGCATTTCTTTAGCAAAGTTCTTGCATAAAGCCTCATTAGTTGCACCAAATATAATGTCATCCACATATATTTGTACAACAATTAAATCATTTAAACATCTTTTAATAAACAATGTAGTATCAATGCTGCCTCTGCATAACCTTTTTCAACCAGAAATTTTGAAAGCCTCTCATACCAAGCTCTAGGAGCTTGTTTCAATCCATACAAGGCTTTGTGGAGTTTGAAAACATGATCTGATTTTTCAAATTCTTTAAAACCTGGTGGTTGTTCAACATATACTTCCTCTTGAATAAATCCATTTAAAAATGCACTTTTTACATCCATTTGGTACAATTTGAAATTCATGAAGCATGCAAAAGCTAACAACAACCTTATGGCTTCAATTCTAGCAACCGGTGCAAAAGTTTCATCATAGTCTATTCTTTCTTCTTGGTTGTATCTTGGGCTACTAACCTAGCTTTATTTCTAACTACATTTCCTTGCTCATCTACCTTATTTCTAAACACCCATTTTGTGCCAATAATAGGGTGATTTGAAGGTCTAAGTACTAGTGACCATACATGATTTCTTTTGAATTGGTCAAGTTCCTCTTGCATGGCCATTATCCAACCTTCCTCATTTTCAACTTCTTCAAAGTTTTTAGGCTCAATTTGAGATGTGAATGCTAAAAATTCACATGTTTCTCTTGTTGCTTTCCTAGTTTTAACTCTTTCAGAAATATTACCTATTATTTGATCTTGTGGATGGTCTCTTACAAATCTCTAACTTCTTGGAAGATCACTATGCTAATTTTCTATTCGTTGCAAATCTTCTAGAGGTAAAGTTTCATTTTCTCTTTTAGATGAGCTTTCTTCATTATTCTTATTGTTTTCTAGGCTCATTTCTTCCATTTGTTTTTCTAGGATTTCTACATCATCATCATCAACATGACTTTCCTTTTGTAAATCATTTGACTCATCAAAAACTACATGGATTGATTCTTCAACATTTAGAGTCCTTTTGTTAAAAACTCTATAAGCCTTAGAGTTTAATGCATATCCTAAAAATATTACCTCATCACTTTTTGCATCAAACTTTCCTAGGGGCTGTTTTCCATTGTTCAATACAAAACATTTACAGCCAAAACTCCTGAAGTGAGAAATGTTTGGTTTCCTACCCTTGTAAAGTTCATATGGTGTTTTAGATATCATGGGTCTTATTGAGATTCTATTAAGTATATAAGTTGTTGTGTTCACAACCTCAGCCCAAAAATATTTTGGTAGCTTATTCTCACATAACATAGTCCTAGCCATTTCTTTTAAGGTTCGGTTTTTCCTCTCTACTACTCCATTTTGTTGGGGTGTTCTAAGTGCTGAGAAATTGTGATCTAATCACTTTTCATTGCAAAATTTCTCAAATTCATCATTTTCAATTTCTCCTCCATGATCACTCCTTATGCTAGCTATGGCTAAGCCTTTTTCATTCTTTACTTTCCTACAATGACTTATAAAAACTGTTATAGCATCATTCTTGTGAGCAAGAAAATAAACCTAAGTATATCTACAATAGTCATCAACTATTACAAAGCCATAAGATTTTCCTCTTAAACTAGTTGTGCTTATTAGACCAAATAGATCAATATGCAGCAATTCAAGAGGTCTAGATGTTGACACAATCTTTTTAGTTTTGAAAGATGTTCTAACTTGTTTTCCTAGTTAGCAAGCATCACATGTCACGACCCAAATTCCGGGCCATGACCGGCGCATGGGCCCAATGGCCGTAGTCCACTAAGCCTAAGCAAGCCTATTAATATGACCTGTTTATCATTCCATCAAAGTTGCTAAGTCACATTTCATAACTTTGAATCAAAATAATACTAAGCATTGCCAACTCATAGTGACATACCAATCAAATATACATAAATTGTCTAAAACATATATCTTAGTACTTTACATCCCATATACGTATTTACAACAAAAATGACTCTGGGCTTCCAGTGAAGTGACGAAGATGAAGGTTCAGCTACGAAAATGCCAAGATACCTACCAAGGAAACGAATCCACAAGAACACCTCGACCTAATTACTGGCTACCTCTTGATCTGAAAACATGAAGTTGAAAACAGTGAGTATAAACCCAGTGAGTGAACAAGGAAGGGAACAAGCATACAATAAGGAAGATTTTAACGAAATCATGATGCATTTATCTTTAAATAATGCAATTTTAGTTTGGTTCTTATTAAAACCCCTCATTTAAACCCCCAATGAGTAAATCACTTGATGATAAAGAGTTCATGCTCAACAAAGGATTTGAAGAGTGAAAACTTTAAAGACATTCAAGCAAATCAAGTCAAGTAAATGACGGGTTCTCGCTGCAGCGAATTTTGGCTCAAATTATCAACTGACCAAGGGTTTCTCACCAAATCTCCTCATTTCAAACTTAATTATTTAATTCCTTAATGTTGGAAGTCATTGCTCAACTATGGTACCAGAGAAGTGGGAAATAGGGCAGAAACCGAACAAGATAATAAGCAAGACAAAAAGCTTCTCGCTGTAGCGAAATTTAAGCAACAAAACATAAAGTTTCTCTCTGTAGCGAAAAGCCTCGACAACTTTCTCGCTACAGCGAGAATCCAGCCAATGCAACCCTCCAAACCCGAGATTTTTTCGCTGCAGTGAGATTCATTCTTGTTGCAGTGAGAAACAAGACACCAACATCAATTTTTTATTCTCTCAAGAAAAAGCCATTTAGCTGCAAGGACAAAATCAACTTTAACTTGTTTAAAAATTTCCAAGGTTTAACATGCAAGATTCATATGCATTACAACCATATATTATACTCATGCACTTTCTATAACACACATTTTTATATATAAAATATACATCATACATACCATCCCACCATCATCAGCTCATGTGCACTCCCCACTCGCACATAGCTGGGTCATCATCAGCTCATGTCTACTTTTACACGCACATGGCTGGGTCATCATCATCACACAAAAGGAACATCCAATGCATATTATACATATCAAAATATTACTATAACACATGAACCATTTATATGGCACATTTTCATAAGATAAAAACATTCACCAATTGCTTGTTCCCTAGGTAAATTTTTAAAGAAAAATTAGATAAAATCATTCAAATGTTTTGTGCAAACACATTCATATTCCCAAAACAAATTTTCAAATGCAAGTTCACTCACCGGTATTTGTTAAATCCTTACTTAACTCCAACTTCCTCTATTGGTCCAAATGGGGCAGTGGGGCTTCGTTAGAACCTATCATCATATTAGCATCACAATTATCTCAATTCATACAACTATAAATTCTAAAGGCTATCTCCTAACTAGCATCCAAATTGCCATTCTCAACATGAAAAATCAACTCTAATTTGCTACTCACCTTGGTAGCTTTGTAAATTGAAATTCTTTCTAATAATTTTCAAGCTAGTGTAGAAGCTCCCTCTTTCTCTCTCTAAAACCCTAGTTAGTGAGAGAAAGTATTAGTTTAAGACTTTAGAGGGTTTTTAAAGTGAGAGGGTGAAAGAGCACAAAAGTTCTATGAAAGTGAATACAAAAGCATGAAAGGTGGAGCTAGCTTGAGAGAGTTATGGAAGCCTGAAGAGAACTCCCATGGAGCATGAAGAAACGTGAGAGGGAAGAAGGAAGAAGAAGAAGAAGCTGCTGGAAAATGTGAGAAAAAACTGCTGGAAGAAAAATGATATTTATAGCTCATGCTTATCCAAGTCCACTTAAATTATGAAAATGCCCTCAACAAGTTAGCTTATTCTCCTCCAATCCTTTATGCAATCTTTTTACTCGTTTGACACTGAAACAGAGTCCATAATGATCTAAAATGCTCGGGTTCACAAAAACTTAAAAAATTTTAACCCGAGATGAAAAAAAAACTATTTTGCCCTTACCGTGGAATTCATCATCATTTTTATTTCCTTCGTCATTTTACCCATTTTCATCATTCATTTATGCCTTAGGCCTACTTAGGCCATAATATTGTTTAAAAACTTACTTTTAGGGGCTTAGTAAGAAAATGATGAAACTACCCCTAGCCCGTGTTATTGCGTCTATGCCTAGTTACGAGCCTATAGAGGTCGAGGTCTCACATCACATATTTTCTCATTTTTAAATTTTAACTCCGGTAGCCCAACAACTAAGTTCTTTCTAATCAATTTTGACATAGTATGCAAGCTTACATGTCCTAATCTCCTATGCCATAACCAGTTGTCATTTTCAACATTTGCAATAAGGCATATTTCACTATTTATTTCAAGATCCTCAAGAAAGACAACGTACATATTCTTCAATCTCTTTCCTATGAATGACACATTGTTTGTACCTATGTTTATTACTTCACACTTATTTGAATTAAAACATACTTTAAATCCTTTGTCGCATAATTGACTAATACTCAATAAATTATGCTTTAAGCCCTTAACTAACAACACATGACTAATTTGAGTTTTGGAGTTCTTACCAACCGTACATATTCCATGAATTCTACCTTTTGAATCATCACCAAAGGATACTATGCCTCACTTTCTTTTATCCAGCTGAGCAAATAACATTTCATCTCTAGTCATATGTCGTAAGCAGCCATTGTCCATGTACCAAGGCTGCTTCTTCTTGAGTTGAGCTCTTGAACATGTCTCCTTTAAGTGCAGCTCAACCTACAAAACAAAGTTTCAGTTTTTCTTTATAGGTACCCATACTTTGATAGGTCCTTGAGAGTTAGTTGCAATATAGGATCCTTTAGGGACCCAAATTTTTCTAACTTCTTCTGGTTACTTCTCTTAAAGTAGTCATAGAACATATGTCCATGTTTTCCACAACAATAACATTTAGATGATGCATAAGCAGAATTCTTCTTGTGGTATGCATTTTTTTTTAAGATTTGAGAGCTGTGTTTTCAGCAAACCTTTTTTGTAAAGCTTCTGATTTATTTTCCTACTCTAGCTTTAAAACTTCAAAATCTATTTTTGAGTGTTCTAACTCAACTTGAAAGAAATTTCTTTGCTCAAAAACAGAATTGAATTCTTCATTTATCTTTTCCAGATCATTTTCAAGAGATGTAGTCTTTTTCTTTAAATTCTTATATTTTGAAAAGAGTTTTTCAAATTCATCATAAAGGCAGTCATACTTATCTTGTACATCATCAATAGAAATGTCACAAGGGGATGAGGATACCTCTATTTCGTCATCTTGTGCCATCAAGCAAAGGTTTGCTCTTTCCTCAGATTTTTCATCTTTAGCTTCAGAGCTTGATGTGTCACTGTCCGACCATGCAACAACCACTATTGCTTTCTTGGATTTCTTATTTTTCTTTTAAGTCTCATCTTTCAGTAATGGACATTCGAACTTGAAGTGGCTAGGTTACTTGCATTCGTAGCAGATCAACTCCTCCTTTTTGATGGAGTCATTTTTGTTTTTGAATTTCCATGAAGCACCTTGATCTTTTCTAAACCCTCTTCTGGCCAATCTTTGGTTTCTTCTTCCCATAAGCTTTCTGAATTTTCGTGCAACTAAAGCTAACTCTTCATCATCATCACATGATAATTCTTCCAGCTCTTCTCCAAGGATGTTGGCTTTAAGTGCAATGCTCTTTTTCTTTTCCTTTACTTCCCTCTTATCTTCTTCTTCTTCCTCTTTAAGCTCCAGCTTATGAGTTTGGAAAGAGGCACAAATCTCATCTAAGATGATAACATTTAGATCTTTTGTCTCTCGGGTTGTAGTCATTTTAGGCTTTCAATTTTTTGGTAGACTCTTAAGCAGTCTTTTTACTAATTCATGTTCAAGGATAGGCTTGCCTAGTTGACTCAATTTATTTGTGATGTTTGTAAACCTATCTAACATACTGGTGATGTCTTCACTAGGCTCCATTTTGAACATTTCATAGTGATGTGTTAAAAAGGCAATTTTGGACTCCTTTACTTGATAAGTCCTTCCATGGATTATTCTAAGTTTCTCTCACACTTGTTTAGCTATTGTACAGCTTGAGACTTTGTTAAATTCAGTGGGGTTCAAGGCACAATGAAATGTGTTGATGGCCTTAAAATTTATTTGAACTTTCTTAGTTTCAGCCTCAGTCCATTCAGACCTTGGCTTTGGCATCAACTCATTTGTCACCACATTCACGATTGAGGGCATAAAGGGTCCATCAGTTATGATGTCCCACATTTCATAGTCTATAGCTTTAATATAGATTGACTTCCTAGTGCTCCAATAAGGGTAATTAGAGCCATCAAATAGAGGTGGTTTGTTTGTTGATTGTCCCTTAGCCACTACTGATTTTAGTTGAGCCATTTGGATCCTCCCAAATGGTGTTAGACCTTAATAACAGGGAACTAGCTCTAATACCACTTGTTGGTCCCAATAATATGTGCTAGAGGGGGGTCAATAGCACAAATCGGCTCTTGACAAGATGAGAAACTAATTTCCAGCACAAAGAAAATAAAAAACAGAGTAGACAATGCACAACAATTTAGAGTGGTTCGGTCTAAGACCTACATCCACTACCTTGATTATCCAACCAAGGATTTTCCCAACAAATCCACTAAGATTCGATGAAATTCACAAGCTTTCACCAAGCTTTACAATGGCTTTTAGCAGGCTCAGCCAAAACCTTTTACACTAGTTTTTCACGGGCTAAACTAAAACCTAACAACTAACTTTTCAAGGCTAAGTTAGAACCTTAACATCTTCAAGCAAACCTAGTTTGAAAATAACCACTTAGAGTGACTCCCTCACTCTAAGAATTCACTGAAAAATGTAAAAGAAAGTACCTATGATCACAAGTTGATATGAATGGTACAAGGTTAAGTGCAGAATACAAGTACAAAGAATAGGCGTTTAGGTGCAACAAGGTATAAGAGAGATTTTTTAGTTTTTTTAGCTCTTATATGACTCAAATCTCTTTTTCTCTTCCAAAAAGATTGTTTCTAATTGTTGGAGGACTCTTTTATACTTGAAAAAACATCTCTGATGGCGGTTTGATAGTTTTCTAGTCGTTGGAGACAGTTTGGAGTTGGTTCTAGCCGTTACTCTATCTTTTACTGCAGATTTCAAACTTGTAGGCAAAATACTCTTAGTCGACTAGCCGATATCTTAGTTGACTAAGTCGTCTCTGTTTTCTGCTCCCTGTCTCTGGCAGTTCTGGCAGTAAGCATTTAGTCGACTGGTTCATTTCTTGGTCAACTAAGTTGGTTCGGTTTCAAAATTCTTCAGCCCATCATTTCTCCAATTTGAATCTTGCCTAACCAACATTCTTATTGAACTAATGAGCTTCCTTTTTGTTAAGCAGCCATATCTTATTATTTTTATCTCCCTTTTTCTTTTGATATACATTTTGAAAGATTGATTTATTAATTTCATACATTAATTTTCCTGCACACTCAATTAAAGGCATTAGACACAAATGAATGAGAATGTTTTATTATCGTCAAAAACTAATGGCACCAACACTTTCTTTTCTTCACTTAGAGAAAAAAATACCACAAAATTTCTCTATGTGATAATGCTAAGGAAATATGGAAGAAACTAGAAGAGTTCTGTGGAGAAGAAAGAGAGTTAGAAGAAAAAGATTGTGTAAGTTAATACACAACAAGTGACAAGGAAACTAGTGAATGGAAAGTAAATACCTCAACTTGTGAACCATTTTCATATTCACTGAAAGAATTGGAACATGCATTTGAAGAATTAACTTATGAGTTTGAGAAAATGAATTTGAAAAATAAAGAAAAGATTTCAAACCTTAGTGTCAAAAATGAATTTTTGAAAAATGAAAAAATTGATTTGGAAAATGAAAATAAGAGGCTAAAAATAGATTTTGAATCTTTTCAAAAGAGCCTTGATATGTTGGAAAAGAAAATGAAAAATTTAAAAATTCTGTTGATATTCTTAAAAAGAAAAATGATTGAATGGGCTGCAAAGATGAAGTTGAAAACTAAACAAATTTCTATTTATTTTGTGTACATAATTTGCTATGTTGTTCTGCATATATGCTTCAGAAATATACTCTTTATAGGAATAAATGTGGATTCCAAAAAAGGAATCTTGCATGTTTAAGACGAACAAAAAGGATCCAAAGAAAATTGGACGTTAAAAATCAATTGAAAATGATTCTTGTACACAAGCTAAAGCAAGGAAGAACAAGATCTTGAAGAGTGATTGCTCTCTAAACATAAATGTTGAAATTGTGATCAATTGACAAAGACTTTCATGAGCACATCATCAAAGCTTGATAAAGTTTAAGGAGGTAAATCATTTATTTTCAAATTCCATAGATCTATGAATTACTCCATGTTTTGTCTTACAACTAAATGCAACATAAACGCTTTGTCAATATATTTCATTGATTGATGTTATGACATGTTGATTGATGTGATGAAATTGTGTTGCTTTATTATTGCATTTGCATATCATTTCATGCATAAACATCATCCAAGCCAAATGAAGTTAATTGTTGAATCAACTATTTCTCTCAAAAAGCCTTTCAAATTTGCTTTAGAATAAAAGCTTCAAATTTTCAAAACTGCTTGAGTACAAGTATTGATTTCTTAACCCCATAGAATCAATTTCAGTATAAAACAATAGTCAAGCATGCTCTTCTATCGTTTAAGAATGGATCTTTCATCAAATAAGAATTGACATTTCAAAATACAAAATAATCTTAAAAGTCTTTTTTAACACTAAGAAATCGACCATTTCTTTTCTCAACGTCTATTTTTAAAGAATCACGAGAACTTTAAAAAAAGATTAAAGCATAGGAACCAACCTTAGGAGAATAGAAGTCGATTCCAAAGTTTTGAAAGGAAAAATGACTTGATTTTCAAACTTAAACATGACTCCCACTCTTCAAATCACATCAGCTCTTCAACTTTTCACAAAATTTCTCTTCCAAATGCTAGGAATATTTCAGAAAAATTATTGAGCATTAAAAACTTTTAACCTTTCTCAACAAAACCTTTCATCTTTGCACTCATAAATCAAATTTTCACTCATTCTCTCACTTCAATTTCCAAAAAACCATTTTCTTGAAGGAAGAAAAGTCAATTCAACAAAAGCATCAGCCCTCTGATCTCCAAACCCTCAATTCTCCATTCTCAAAAAGCCTTCAAAGTCCACTCTTTGTACTCAACAGTTAGTCCATGGTTTCCAAAAGCTTAAGAGAAGAAAAAGGGAAAGCACCAGCTACTATTTTGAAAGTTAAAAATACTAAGCTACCAAATCCTTTTGATGTAAATTTTCCAACCAAGGCACATAAGAAAACTTATGATAAAGTCTACTCTAAGAAGAAAGTGATTAATTAAAGAATCATCGACCTCATATGGTTTGAAAATGAGTTTAATTTCCCATACATTGAGAATCTAAGAAGGCTACGCTGGTATGAGTTCTTGAGCTTGAGAAGGCCTCTATATGAGAAACTGGTACGAGTGTTTTACTCGAATGCAACCATAATTTATAGAAAGGATGATGATTATGACAGAGTGAATCATGATAGGTTTTTCCTCACTTCTATTGTTGGGAGGTAGTTAGTTGTCACACTCATTTTGTTGCAGAGAATGCTAAAACTAAAGCCGATAAGCAAGAATGTACTCACTCGTATAACTGAAGAGGATGAGATATCTAAAGAAAAATTAAGTGGTGAATTCATGATTGGTCCCATCACTACCTTAAAATTTCCAAACAATTCTTCCAAGTTTAGTGTAATTGACAAAATTCTGCACATGATTGTTATTAACACTCTTAAACCTCTTAGACCCAGGCACACATTAGTTACAGTTGAAGACATGTGGTTTATACACCATATTAAGAGAGTCACCCTCATCGATCTTGCTTAGTTTATATGTCAAGACATGAAGATTTTGACTAAGGGAAGAAGAAACAATTTGGTGTATGAAATGGCCATCTCTGAAATGTTTGATATTTGGAAGATTGATATATCACTTAACAAGGGTGTGATACAAGACAAATTGAAATATCTAGACAAGGCATTCATTAAAAGAATGCAAATTAAGTATGATGTTGTTAGTAATTAATGCATAAAGAACGGTGCACAAAAGGGAGGTATAGCTCAAGAATAAGCAGCACCAAAGCAAGTGCCAAATGCCTTCACTCAACAAGCTACAACATAGCTTTCTTCCACCACAAACATGCCTCGACAACCATCAAGTGATTCTCAAGTAGCAGATGCTTCACCTCCACCATATGTCTTAAGACTTTACATGGAAATTGTTTCATATCAAGACTTATGTACTCGATTACACAATCAAGAGCAATCTTCTCTAACGAAACTTGCTAAGGTCAATGAAAAGCTTGAGGACGTAGTGACTAACTATATTTACAACTTTAAGAATATGTTCCATTTTTTCAGCTATACTCTTAACAAAATAAATGATGAAATCATAAAGCTTTAAAAGGGCATGGCAAAACTATCAGAAAAATAGTTGCAACTTATCAAAGACCAAGCATAATTAAATGCAAAGTTCAGAACCTCCCCTCCTAAGCCACTAAAACTAACGTTTTTACCTCCCTTACCAAAATCCACACCACTGTCATCACCATAAGCATTACATCTACATACCTAATTAACTTTTCCTCTGTACTCAATGCCTATGCTACTCTGTTTTTCCTTGTAGTGTTCATTGTATCTAGTACAATGATCAATGAAGTCCTTTCTTTATTTCTCTACTTGTGTCAATATTTTAAACTATTCGTTTACCTATGCTAGTAACCATCTTGTGTTTTCATGAGCTTTAAAATTGATATTACACATTGGTTTCCAATTATTTTTATATAATAAAGAAGGGGAGAAATTTTGGAGTAAATTTGCCAAGCCTTCTTATTTCAATGCTGGAATACTTTAAATTTCCCTCAAATGATTTTTAGAAAGGTAAGCATAAATTCAGGGCGAGTTCTTCACAAGCAAATTTAATTCATAATTTTGTCATATAAAAAAAATGGGCATTGTTAGCTTTAAAATTGACCTTATTTTTGAAATGACAAAATTGAATGATCTAAATATGCTTTCAAATAAAATGAAAATGACTTTAAACTTGAAAAACATTCCTAAAAGTGTGTTGAAGTTATTTGTAAAAAGAAAAATCCTTTTAAACACTTTAAAACTCAAATTCCAACAGTTATAATCAACTTTTATAGATGAAGCACCAATTTTTTGTAAAACAGATAGCAATATTTCTTCTCCATAATTGACTTTTTAGTAAGGAAACATCGATTCTTGATGAAGCATAAAGCTATTGGGAGAGGAAGAATCAATGTCTAAAGAAGGTCAATTCTTGAGAAGGTAGAAACAAAATGGAAAGATGCTAAAAAATAAGAATTGACCTCTCAAGTATCCAATGTTCGATTCTCAAAGCTATAAAGAAGAAAAATTAGAAACTTGTTGAAGAAGCAAAGATGGAGAATAGGAAAAGAATCAAACAAAAAAATCAAAATTGAAATTACAATTTGACATTCAACGAATAAAAAGAATTGACTTATAGAGAAGGCAGTGATCGATTCTCACAAAATAGAATGCTCCTAACTTGAAGTAAGACAAAAAGAATGGACTAGTCATAAACTCACTAATCAATTCTCACCAAACAAAAAACATCAGACTCAAATTGAAATGAGAGGAATCGATGTCTTGAGAGTAGAAAGATTGATTTTTAGAAAAAATAATGTATCGGGTTGTAAAAGAATCGACTTCTCACATGTCCATCAATCAATTCCTGAAGGTTGATTGACACAATTCAAGTTGCCTCGACTTTTGAAAATTGAGCAACACTTTTCTCTAATAGGCAAAAATTAAAAAAAAAACCTATAAATGCCTTTGTGAAGGACATTTTTAAGAGAAAAGAGCAACTAGAAAGAAAAAAGAGTAAGAAAATCACAATAAAAATAGAAAAAAGCAAAAATGTTTCAAAGTTCATTTCTTTCTCTCCCTATAACAAAACTCTCAAAACAAAGCATCATTTCCTAAGCTTACATTCCTTGATTCATCCACATTCTCTTGTACTAAACTCAACTCATCAGCCTTTAGAGAGGTTTTAAAGCTTGTAATCCATTTTTGTAAGGTTATACCTCCATAGTAAAAGGTAGAAAGGTTATACCTCCTTGAAAAGGTAGATAGGTTGGGCTTGATCCTTAAAAGCCAATGTCGTAAAGGTTGTACTGGATCTTAACAAGACAGTGACTTGTTGAAAGGTTGTGCTTCATCTTTAAAAGGTAGTTACTTGTAAAGGTTATGCCTGAACCTAGTTGAAAAAGGTAATTGATAATGGATTCAAACTCCTTCCGCTATTAAGGGAAAGAACGTAGGCTTTAAGGGTTAAACCTTTATAAAAATTGTGGCTGAGTTTTCCTCTTATTCTTTATACTCACCACTTGCTTTATTTTTCATCTTTTAAGCTTTCACACCTTGGTTCTTAAGTTTTGCTTTCAAAGTTTTCATCTTTACCTTTGTTTTCAAGAAAGATCAAATATTTTTTTAGAAAACCAATTCACCCTCGTTTGGTTTCTTTATCTTAAGATTCTTGATCTAACACAACTCACAAGCAAAATTGCACCCTAAAAGATATGATGAGAAATATGATAAATGGGTCTAATTTACTTAAACTTTAGTGGGAATAAGCAATCAAAATAGCCATGTATATCTTAAACCAAAACACTATGAAATCTATACTTAAAACCCTTGTTGAGTTGAGAATGAATGGAAAGCTAGTCTTAATCACTCAATGTTTAGGGATATCTTTTGAAAATGTGCCTTTATGATCCTACTAGAACCAAGATACAATATCTCCACTTGTTACTATTTTATTGGGTACTTATAGATTTTATTACTTACCAACAGGTTGTAAAATTGTTAAAACAAAAATAACTAAGTTTGTAGAGTTGCATATGGTTGATACTAGCAAGTTTATCTCAAGATAGAGATGAAAAAAAGCATATTGAGACTTCAAATATTCCTATACCCATAAAGCAATATACTATGGCATGTACACTAGTTGGAGAATAGGAAAAAATTCAACTAGTTCTTAATGAGGTCTCTCAACACTAGAATATTGTAGAACATGTGTCACAAAGAAAATCCACAAGGACAAGAATGTTTGCTATTTCCTCTGACATGTATGAAGTTCGTATTGGAAAGGTTGATTGTGATTTAGGCCATATAGTTGATCCAATAACTTTTAGAAGTTGTTTCGAGTCTTCAACATATTTATGGTGGATGCAATGAGACAAGAGATACAATCTATGTCACACAATGGTGTGTGGAAACTTTTGAGCTACCGAAGGGTTGCAAACATATTGGACGTAAATGAGTGTACAGGAGCAAGAAAAATTCCAAAGGGAAGATTAAAAAGTTTAAAACCGGACTAGTTTGTTAAAGGTTTTACACACAGAGAATGAATTGATTATAATAAAATCTTTTCTTATATATCCTCTAAAAATCCTTTTAGAATAACTATGGCAATAGTAGCTCATTATGAATTAGAGCTTCATTAGATGGATGGTAAGACTACTTTCTTGAATGGGAATCTTCTTGAAAAAATCTATATGTTATAGTTGTAAGGATTTAAAGCAGCGAATAATGATCATCTTATGCGTAGACTCAAAAATTTTATTTAAGAGCTCAAACAAGCTTTTCACTAATTGAATCTTAACTTTGATAAACTGATAATCTCTATTGGTGGTGTTGAGAACAAGGTAGATAGATGCATATATTTTGAGATCTTTTATTTTTCTTGTTTTATATATTAATAATTATACCTTGCTTGCTAGTAGTCATTTGGACATCTTGCGAGAAACTAAGAAGTTGTTGTCTAGGCAATTTGACATGAAAGGTCTTTGAGAAGTATCTTATGTTATGTTCTTAGGCTTGAAAACCACAAAGATAGGTCTCATCACTTGTTAGCTATCTCTTAACGTGCATATATTGATCAAGTGTTGAATAGATTTTAAGATTGAGAATTCACTAAATAAAACTAAAGCTATGTCTCCTCTGTTGTCTAGAAAATTATCAAGAATCTCACTCATTAAAAAGTTGTAGATTAAGGAGGTGGAAGATCTTTGGCATTGAATTTCAATAGTTAATCTGGCTAGTGTTCTTTTCATTGTCAAATTATGGATCAAAATCAAGTATGGTTTTATGTGTTAAATTTTAGTTATGATGTATAAATTAAATTACATAAATTTAATTTCTAATTAATAATAAGTGGCAAGATTTGATAAAACAAATGAAGGTAAAATAAACCTATCCCTTTAAGGTTTCACCTTAATTCATCTTGAATCCATTAGTATTCAAAATGGACACTCTGTCACAAAACCCTAAATGTAGTTAATAGATGTTAGAAAATGACTAAACTACAATAAATAAAAACATCGAAACACCTCTTTTGGAATTGATTTATTTCTTTGGGGTTCTTCTTCATCCTCCTTAATCACCAAAAAATTAAACCTTATCTTGATAATATGGGTTCAAATTAGATGGTTTATGGGAGTAATAGTGGTGGCAGTAGTAACTATAGAGGCGACAGTGCATGCGGTTGAAATACTGGTTCTTCTTTGGAAATTATGGAGGTAATGTTGAATATGGGAGTAATAGTGGTGACACAAGTAACTATGGAGGCCAAGGAAATTATAATGGTAATAACAATGGCACTTTTGGAACCACCTTTTAGCCCTTTGTTTTATGGTAAATAAAAAAAAAAAAAAGCCATTTCACATGGCAAAGATCCATGGCCATAATTGACAAAATCTACCATGATTCAGCACTTTTTTCCCCCTTCTTGGTTCTTACATTGATCTTGAACAAGCGAAATAAAATAAGAAATAATAATAAAGGTAAAACTACCAACACAAGGACACTAATTATCACGACCAAAATTTTGGGCCATGATCTGCGCATGGATCCAATGGACGTAGTCCACTAAGCCCAAGCAAGCCTATTAATCTGGCATATTCATCATTCCATCATAAACTACTAAGTCATATATCATAACTTAGAATCAAAATAATATTAAGCATTGCCACTTCATACTGGCATACCAAACAAGTGTATATACACTGTCTACACATGTATCTTAATAATTCCTATTAGGTTCGTTTATACACAACAAAAGGAGACTCAATGTCCAGCGGAGAAACTTGACGAATGTACAGCTACTAAATGCCGAGACACCTACCAATAGTCTTGTCTACAAAGGTACCTCGACCTAGTTACCAGTTGCCTTGTAATCTGAAAACATGAAGTTGAAAGCGATGAGCATAAACTCAGTGAGTGAACAAGAAAGGGAACAAGCATACCATAAGGAATGTTTAACGAAATCATGATGCATTCATTTTCTCAAAACAATTCAATTGTTTTAGCTTTTTTAAACCCCTCATGTAAACCCCACATGAGTAAATCACTTTACAAAGATCCATGCTCAACTATGGTACCAAAGAAATGGGAAATATGGCAAAAACACATAAGTTAGCAAAATGGACAGAAAGTTTCTCGCTGCAGCAAACTTCATTCTTGCTGCAGCGAGAACCAGGTCTGGTGAAGGCCCTCAATCCCGAGAGTTTTTCGCTGTAGTGAGAATGAATCTCGCTGCAACGAGGATCAGAACATCAAGGAAAAAGTCTCATTTTCCCTTAAAACAAGCCATCTTGCTAAAATAACAATAGCAACATGTAACACATGTAAACTCCCAAATTTCAACAAATCAAATGCTCATATATTTGTATTTACAACCATATACCCATCATCATCATGCACACCATCCCATCATCATCATTCCCAACTCATACGTACTCCCTACTCGCACATGGCTAGGTCATCACCGGGTTATGCGCACTCCTTACTTGCACATAATCGAGTCATCACCGGGTTATGGGCACTCCCTACTCGCACATAACTGGGTCATCATCGGCTTATGCGCACTCCCTACTCGTACATAGCCGAGTCAATATCATTACACCACAATGTATTCATATATATATATCAACACAATGTGGTAGTGCATGAATCAATAATAGTCATATGTCACAACATGAAGACAATCTATCAAAAGCTTGTTCCCAAGGCACTTGTTTTTATGAAAAGCTAGATAATCCATTCAAATGTTTGACAAATGCATTATATCCCCAAAACAAGTTTTGAAATGCAAGTCCACTCACCGGTATTAGGAGTAGAAATACTCATATTTTCAGTCCGTGGGTACAGTCCTTTACTCGTATCCAATAGCTCACTACCTAGCCATAATCCATGACACATATTCTAATTAAATTATGTCTAACAGTCATAAGCTATTTCAGGCTCGATATATATATGATATGAAATGAAAAATGCATGGGTAGCCATCTAGACTCGATATTGGCCTAAGTCGATTTTTCATCCGATAAATTGGCCAATGCATCCAATTTCACTCCAACTTGCTCCATTTCTTTTCGAATCCCTCAATTCACCAAGCACAAACTAATTAACACACAAATAGGCAAAATTTATCTTCATTTTTCTTCTTGGAACTTTCGGCCAACAATGGTACACTAACTCCGTGATTTTTCCTAATTAATTTTCTCACCATTATTCATTAATTCTTACACCAAAAACTATTATTTCTTAATCAAATCACCTAGAATAACGTCCCATTCTTCCTCATTATTCACTTAGAGAATTTGGCTATTGATGGGCACCAAACCTTTGGTGGTTTTCTTCACTTGTTTTCATGCTACACATCATTAATCACCTAAAAACACTAACATACCTAAAAATCAAACCAATCTAAGATCATTCTCTCTCCATACCCATTTTCCCTACCACTTATTCACTATGAAATCATGTTTCTCAACCATAGAAATAAGAAAATAAAGCATGGGTATTGTAAATCTCAAGTAAAAATAAAGAATTTTCACTTTACCTTGCTTAATTCCTTGGAATCCCACACTTTTTCTTCAATTTTCCCACCTAGGGTTTGTGTTCTTTCCTTTCCTCTTCACTTCATGCTTTGGCCAGCCATATGGGTGAGACTAAGAGAGTCTTAAATAGACGTTACAAGGAAATTCTAGAATGATCCAAGCTTGACACATGGCATATTTCCATTGGTCCATGTGTAATACTTATCCATTAAGCAATCTCTCTCCACCACATAAAATGTTTTAATTATCCATAATGTAAAATGTTAATGGCTAAAATCCATGGGCATGACAAGTGTTAGGTGGTGTAAAATTCAAAAATTCCAACTTTGCCCCCGTAAACTCATAAAATTATCGTTTTACCCCTAGAACATGAAAATTATCAAAAAAATTATTTTCTTGTCATTTCACCCATATTTTCATCATTCATTTATGCTTTAGGCCTACTTAAACCATAATATTGTTTAAAACTTACTTTTATGGGCTTATTGAGAAAATGACGAAATTACCCCTAATTAGGGGTATCGCGTATATTTTTATCTATGAGCTATAAAGGTCAAGGTCTCACACTAATAATCTTTATTTTTGTTTTGGAAATAATTGTTACGAAAGTTTTCTTTTTCTATTGTCTTTTCTGAAACCAAGCCTACTATGTGCAACAACAACTCCTAGATGAAATGGGTTAATGGTTCTAACTATTCCTTTTTTCCTTTTAAATGATATGATTTGATGCTCAAGTTATTTCTTGTCGAAAAATAAAATGTCTCAAAAGAATGGAATCAAAAAACCTTACTTTGCATTAACAAGATGAAGACATATCTATATACAATGGTGTAATAGCCCATAAACCTAACTTGCTTGGAGTGCAAGTAAAGTAAATAGCATAAAAAGAAGTATTCTAATCCTAGACTTATTTGGGCTATAAGCAAAGTAAAAAAATACAATGAAAGATTACACAAGAAAATAATCCCTGCAATTCTATGTATGAGAATAAGTCAACAAAATGATACAAATGGAAACAAAAGATCCTTCAATACTCTTTTTCAAGTTCGAGCATGAAAGGTAGAGATGCCTAACTTGACCAATAGTTTATGGAACTAATTGTACCCAAGTGCTTTAGTGAATATATCAGCCAATGGGTTTTGTCAAGAAATAGGTCGAGTAACAATAGTTTGGGACTAAATTTGCTGCTGGATGCAATGGTAATCTATTTCTATGTCTTCTATTTGTTTATGCAAGACTAGATTAGCTACGATGTAAATAGCAACTTGATTGTCACAGAACAAGGGAATTGGTGCAGTCTGTGTCATTCCAAGATCTTATAAGAGCTGTATTAGCTAAATAACTCACTAGTGGCGTTGGCCATGGCTCGATATGCAGCCTTTGCAAAAAAAGGGAAACCATTGTTTATTTCTTAGATTGCCATGAAATTGGAGAAGACCTAAGGAAAATAATATAGCCCATAATAGATCTGCATGTCATTAGACATCTTGCCTAATATGCATCATAATATGCTCATAGAACAATAAACCATTTGAAAGAAACAAGATACCTTCTCTTGGGGTTCTTTTGAGATAATGTAACACCCTATGAGCAACATCAAGATGTGATTGTCATGGAGCTTGCATAAACTAGCTAAGAATATGTATTGCATAGTTAATATCTGGATGGGTGATCGTGAGATAAAGTAAACCACTTACCAGGTGATGATATTGCCCAGGACTAATGCAAATGTCACTAGAGTTGAGTAAAAGCATGTGTTATTGCTCTATGGGAAAATTGGTTGGCTTGCAACCTTTGAAACCATTCTTGACTAAGATATCAAGTACATACTTGCATTGGCTTAATGCAATACTTGCTAGAGAACATGCCATTTCAATTCTTAGAAAATTCTTAAGTTTGCCAAGATTTTTTATATGAAATTTTGCATTAAAATAATATTTTAGTTTAGAAATGTGATTGAAATTTGTTCCCATGATGATGACATCATTGACATATATGAGAACTATAACAAAAATCCTCCAATACGAGAGAAGATGAACAAAGAGTGAACCATGTCCTACTGCTGAAAACCAATGGCAAGAAGAGAAAATGGTAATTTTCTTATACCAATTTCCAAAAGCTTGATGGAGTCCATATATAGATTTTTGTAATTGAAAAAGACGCTACTCTCTTTATTTAGCAAACCTTTTATGGGATGTTCATGTAGACTTCTTCCTCTAAGTCACCATGTAAGAAAGTGTTATTCACATCTAGTTAATGTAATTCCCAATGCTTAATCGATGCAAGTTCCGACAAACAAGGTATGGTGAATAATTTTGCAACGAAAGGCATGCCTTGTAACTCTCAATACTTCCATCTTATTGATATTTGAGTTTGTAAACCCATTTTGAATTGATAAGCCATTTAACAATGGGTAATAGTTGTAAAGTCCAAGTATGAGTTGCCTCTAAAACAGAACTTTCTTACGCCATGGCTTCCTTTAAATATACATGTTTGATTGCCTAAAAAAATGATTTTTGATTCATCAGTAGACGAGATGGCAGTTGAAGGTAGTGTGATTGGGAAAAAATTTAGAGTAAGAAATAAATTGTGAGAAAGTATGTATCATTGAGTTGGCCAAATGAAGAAATGAGATCAACATGATGCTTGGAGGAACGAAAGAGAGGGCAAAACATAATCATAACCAAATAAAGAGTGTAAAACCTACCATTGTCTTTTGCCTAAAATAAGGGGAGCAATTGAAACAATATTTTCAAACTCATTAACCAAGTTAGAACTAATTTGGTTTGATAAGGAAGTTGTTATGGTTGACAAATTAGATCTAGTTAACTTAAGCCCAATGCTAGCAAGTGAAAAGGACTTAGGTGGATCGATGAAAGAGGTGGACGCAGTTGTAGCGAACCCATGTGCAACGGCTAGCAACATGGGTTCACCTATCGTAGGCTTACTATGATGAGACATAGGCCCAATTGGGCTAGTAAATGGGTTGAGACTTGTAAATGACTCACGAAACCCAAGTTCAATGATATTGGGCATTGCATAATTGAGTGGACTATCCAATGTAGTAGTCTGACCCAAATCATTTGGCTATACAATTTTTGTTGCTAAGGAATCTACAAATGGAAAATTTTCTTCCAAAGAATGAACATCTCGCTAAACATAAATTATCTTACTTTTAATATCATAAATTTTGTATCCCTTTTGCTCGCTAGGATACCTAACAAAAACACTCAGTTTAGCACATGGGGCAAACTTGCCACACGACTTGCTATTTATATGCCCATAACAAAGACATCCATAGCTTCTTAAATGTTCACATGTAAAACTCTTTCCAGTAAAACCTCATATGGAGTTCTATTTTGTAAAATAGGAAGTGTCATGCAATTGATTAAGTATGCGACAATAAGAACACATTAACCCCAAAATTAAATAAAAAGATGTGGTTGAAATCATAATGCTTGTGCAATCAAAAGAAATAAATAAATTAAGAACCATAGGAATGTGATTTACTAGAAAATGCTCTAAGCGTCAAGGCCATAAACTTGCATTAACCAAATAGTTAGCTATCTACACCTTCTCCTCTCTCGTCAGAACCAAGTAATAAAGACCATTCCCCTTTTTACCCACTCCAATTAGCTTCCTCAAGTGTAAGTCTTGAATCACAAAAAAGTTTGACCAAAAAGTTACTGTACAATGTAAATTGGGTCAATTTACTAGCGAACAATATAAAAAAAGCAAAAATCAAAACCCCAAGAACTCGCTCAAGGATTAATCTTTTTCTAAGAGCAACTTAGCCCAAAGCATGAACCTCTATTGTTTCACCATAAGGAATTTGTACTGGTGATATATTGGGTTAAGATACCACATTTGATAAAGAGTTTATATTATGGGTTATATGATTTGTGGCTCATATAGTAACAACCCATTCATCGTTTCTCTTATCGAAAAAATTTGAAGGCTGCCATGTTTGTAGATGAGTTATCAGTTACTACTCCATGACTACTTAGTAAAGCTAGTAGCTGTTAATGCTACGCAAAAGTCAAACTTGGGATCGGTGATCCAACTCCATCCACGGTGGCGACACAAGTAGCTCTTGAAAGACATGCTCATCGTAGCATTGCCGTCCCATTAATTTCAACGGGAATGCAATTGATCACCACTAGTTTGTTTACCACTCTTTCTTCTAGGTTTATGCCAATCTGGTGGATAACTAATCACCTTGTAACATTACACTTTGTGAAATCCCACCTTGAGTAAGATGATAAGTTAGGAAATCCTTAAGTGATCATATATATTACATGTTTCAAACATAAAACTTAGATTGAACCTTCAAAAGAATTATTGACACCTTTTATTGTCTGTTACTTTTGAAGCAGAAAATTTTCTAAGTTTGAAAGGGGTCAAAATATGTGATTTTTATAGAATAATCTTTTGAAAATAAAAAATGATGATAATGATTCCTTTGGTTTTTAGGTGATCAAAAATGATTTTTTTTTAAATTTTTGGAGCACGTTTGCTAGGGTAAATGGGAATCGCAAATTTAATTTTAGTCAAACTTTTTCGATTTTGTTCTTAAAAGCAAAATTTAGATTTTGATTCTTTTCGATTTTGATATTTTTTATGTTTTTATTTAATCCAAAAGGGGGGATTGTTTGCTTATTTACAGTAAATATCTTATTAAATGAAAAGTAAAAAGTAAAGAGGACATTTACTTTTGATACATGTTCATGATGTATTAATACATTTAGCTTAGAAAGGGTTTCTAATGAACATGTATCTAACATGTTCATAATGTATCGATATATTTTTTCCAAAATCGAATGTATCGATACATGGGCCAATGTATCAATACAATTTGTCAATTTCAAAAAAAATAAAAGGGGTAAAAATGTATTTTCTCACCCTAGCTTATAAATATATCACATTTTTCAAGGGTTAGCAACCGTCAGCCTCATTTGCGAGGTAAAACACCTATTCTTAAGCTCTTTCAACACATTTTTAATCCAAATTTTCATTTTATGATTCTAATGCTTAGATTTGGGTTTTTATGGAAAAAGATGACATTTTTAGTTTTTAAATCTTTTGGCTTCGGATTTTCATAACTTAAATAATTGTGTTATTGCCAAACTTTCTGCCAATGATTTAAGTTTAAAAGTTTAATGATTTGCTTAAGCATTTAAGCTCACCTAAGGTAAGGATGGAAGATTTATGGGGTTCTAGGCATTGGTTTTAGCTAGAAAATTTGTTTAGCCAAAGTCAAGTACTTTTAAAAGTACCTAGAATGATTATTATGAAATTTTTATTCTAAGAAATGATTGTGATGATTGTTGTATGATAGGAACAATTGAAAACTCCACAGATAACTCAAAAAATGAGTTATGATTGGAGCTAAGAATCGACTCTCCAATTAGGTGAGTGGATACACGACTTTCAAATTATTTTGATATGTAAAGCTAGCATGATTTTGATGAAAAAGATTATTTATGCGTGTTGAAATTATATCTCTAAATTTGGTTATCAAAGAATTTGAGATTCTAGAATGAAAATGATTTTCTAAGAAAATAAATTGATAATGATTATGATGTGATTTACTTAATGGATTTTTTTAAAAATGTTTCTGAATCTACTATGTATCTAAATACTCTACTATGTATTAGCTTTCAATAAGGGGGGACAAGCACCTTATGTTTGAAGTCCACTTGATTACTCTAGTCTTCGGACTAGTGTGGGTATGAGATATTGTATGCTTATTTATAGATGTTATAATATGCATGTTGGTATGATGAATTCCATAAGATTATGTATATGATGTAAATTTCATATACCATATGAGGTGTTTAAGTACGCATAATTAATGTCATGAGAATATGTATATAATGTATATTCCATATACTACATGAGATGATTAAGCAAGCATAAATGCCATGAGATTATGTATATGATGTAAATTCCATATACCTTATGAGATGAGTCAACATGTATGTGAAATACATTCCATATACCACATGCTACGAGTATGAGAACTCAAAGAGTTCGATTGATACTACTCTCATGGGGTGCAAGTGACGACTTCACTCTTATGATGCATCATAAAATTTCCAAGGGCAATGGGGATATACGTTGTCAGCCCAAGGTGCAATGGGGATATACATTGCAAGCCCAAGGTTGATGGGGGTCAAACCATCACAATGTATGAGTTTTAATGTTAGTGAAATGATTATGATATGTTGTATGTTGAGTTCATTTGAGTAATGTTTATGGTTTATACCTATGATGGCATGAGAATGTGCTTAGTAAGAAGAATTGACCCCTAAAGATAGTTCTTGAGATGTAAAAGGACCTAAGGAATGGCAAAAATGCTAAAATTGTTTAAAAACTTGGTCTCTGTGTTCCAAGTATCGATACATATAAAGCACGTATCTATACATTCTAAACAGATTGCCATATGAGGCTTTCTTTGTGAAATATATCGATACATTTTACCAATGTATCTATAAATGCTTGAAAGTATCGATACATTCAATAATGTATCGATAGATATGGTACAAAAAAGGATGTTTTAGTGAATTTGATAAGGATTTTAACGGTAAAGGATTTCTAAAGGTTTATATAAGTTCGTTTTCAAAAAAGGTATTTAAATGAGTTTAAATGACATGTATAATGAATTTTATGATTTGAAAGTTAGGAATTGCATGAGTTATAAATGCATGGTTACGAAATACTTTTATCCCCTTCCAATATCTAGTCACGGAGTCTTTATGACTCACACGTTATTTTCCCATTTATTTTGTTTCAGATCAGTGATAGCGTCTAATAGCAGCCAGTGTGGCAGATAATTATTTGAATAATGTTATGTATGAGATAATTATGATGGCTCGAGAGCCTATGTAGACACTTTAGGGTGCTAATGATGTTTAATGTTTATATTATTGTGCATTATGATAGTGGCACTTGTTAATACACATATAGATGTATTAAGTTGAGCTTACATGATTAAGTTGAGAAGTTCTTTTATTGTGTAATAAGTTTTAAGAATATATGTATAACGATTATGCACGTTAATGGATGTGATATGATGCTTCCGCATGAGATGATGAATGTTTGATGATGTTATGATAAGAGGCTTGCTTAGGCCTAACGGGTTATACTCGTTTGGGTCCATGCACCGGCCACAATCCCTCTTGAAAATGGGATGTGACAACTTTGCTATGGTTTGACTTCTCATAACAGATACAAGATGGAAGTCGGCCACGACTCCCCGCATCGTTCTTTTTCTGTCACAGTTCATTTTCTTTAATCAACAAGGTAGTAGCTTTTCTAAGATTTGTAGCAAAAGAACGTTGTTTCTCTTCATGTGGTGCAATGACATAAGCTTTTCCAAGATTAGGCAATGGATCACTACTCAATATTTATGACCACACAATTGAATATACTTCACAAAGTCCCATTAAAAAAATCCAAAACGTTCTCTTCCTCATGCAAAGACTGCATCATTTAACTTCAAAAAATGTTAGGAGAAATGTGGGAAATCTATTTGGTCCATGACTACAAATAATTTCTTTTGCTAGGAAGTATTTTAATTTGGAATAAAATAATAGTAGGATGGAAAAAATAGATTTTTTAGGTGCTATAGCCAGAATATATATATATATATATCACAACCATGTATCCATTTATATTACTTCATCCCTCGCTAACTTTGTTTTCTTTCTTTTTAACTTTTATGTATGTTAGAAAAAAGTCTTATTTTGTATATTTTATATTATAAATTGAAATTATATATAATATTAATATAAAGTATTTTTTATTGTGAAAAAGTTTAAAAATTGAAAAGAAAAATCAATTTAAAAAATAAAAAATTAGATGTTCAAATATGCAAAAAAGAAAAACTTAATTTAGAGAAAAGTCAAGAAGTCAAGCGTGATAGCCTAAATATAATTTATGTGGTGGCAATTAATTAAAGGACATCCACCAGTGAAGTCAAGCAGCCCCACATGGTAAACAAGTAATCCATAAAAAGAAGAAAATAATGGAGAGAGCCCACGCCAATGTGAAATGCAAAGGGTGGTTTGGGTCAGCAGCAATCCTGTTTCAAATTCCAACTCCCAGGTAGTATTGCGCTGCAATGTCCAAGCAATTTCTGTGTGAACTTCCTCCTCAAACGTGTCCCTCATCCCTCACGAGTATCTCACCTTCTCTATATATCCTTCCTCAGCATTCCATCCAGAGTGAGCACATCTCCAATCCTTCCCTCCCTCCCTCTTCTTTCTTTGCTCTCTAATAAACACATCAAAGGAAAAGGAAAAGAAAAAATGGACAAACTTTCAAAATGCAATGCAAATTATGTGCCACTTACTCCCTTGACCTTCCTGAAAAGGGCTAGCTCTGTGTATGCTAACCGTACTTCTGTCATCTACGAGAATACTCGTTTTACCTGGCTTCAAACATACGAACGTTGCTGTCGCCTTGCTTCTTCCCTTCGCTCTCTTAACATCGTCAAGAACGATGTTGTAAGTTTCATTCAATCATCACAATTGATATCCATCGCATTTCGTTTTATTGACATTTGAAACTATTTATGAATTAAATAACGTCCATTTGCAGGTCTCAGTGCTAGCTCCTAATGTTCCAGCCATGTACGAGATGCATTTTGCTGTTCCCATGGCTGGTGCCGTTCTCAACACCATCAACACCAGGCTTGATGCTAAAAATGTAGCCACCATTCTCAGGCACTCTGAGGCCAAGGTGTTGTTTGTGGACTATCAGTATGTGCCGCTGGCACGTGACGCTCTCCGGATGTTGATGGGCGATTCCCACGAGTCTAGTGCAGCCGCCGAGTCCTTAATTCCACTGGTAATTGTCATAGATGACATAGACTCGCCCACCGGTGTCCGATTGGGCGAGTTGGAATACGAGGACTTAGTTGACATGGGCAATCCAAGATTTGTCCCTACTGAAATCCAAGATGAGTGGGATCCTATTTCGCTCAACTACACATCTGGAACCACATCAGAACCCAAAGGCGTTGTTTACAGCCATAGAGGCGCATATCTCAGCACTCTAAGCCTGGTTTTGGGGTGGGAAATGGGGACTGAGCCTGTCTATCTCTGGTCCCTCCCTATGTTCCATTGCAACGGTTGGACCTTTACCTGGGGTATCGCAGCACGCGGTGGGACCAACATCTGTCTACGCAACACCACTGCGTACGACATGTACCGGAACATAGCCTTTCACAAAGTGACACACATGTGTTGCGCACCAATTGTATTCAACATCCTCCTGGAGGCCAAGCCACACGAGCGCCGCGAGATCGCCTCTCCCGTCCAAATACTCACAGGCGGTGCGCCCCCACCGGCCTCACTGCTCGAGAAAATGGAACTCCTAGGCTTCCATGTAACGCATGCTTACGGTCTCACGGAGGCCACCGGCCCAGCCCTGGTGTGCGAGTGGCAGGCCAGGTGGAACCATCTGCCGCGCGAGCGTCAGGCAGGACTCAAGGCACACAGGGGATCAGTATATTGACACTCGCCGATGTAGATGTGAAGAATATGGAAACCATGGCAAGTGTACCGCGTGATGGCAAGACTATGGGGGAGATTGTTTTACGAGGAAGTAGCATCATGAAAGGGTATTTGAAGGACCCAGAGGCTACAACCAAGGCCTTCAAGAACGGATGGTTCATCACAGGAGACGTTGGTGTGATACATCCAGATGGGTACCTGGAGATCAAGGACAGATCAAAGGATGTCATCATATCTGGAGGTGAAAACATTAGCAGTGTTGAGTTGGAGTCGGTTCTTTACAGGCATCCCAGAGTTCTGGAGGCAGCTGTAGTTGCAATGCCGCACCCTCGCTGGGGAGAAAGTCCTTGTGCTTTTATCGCGGTGAAAGAGAATGCGGCAGGGAAAACAGAGGATGTAAAGGAGGCTGATATCATTTCCTACTGCCGTAAAAATCTTCCTAATTACATGGTTCCAAAGAAGGTGGAATTTCTACAGCAGCTGCCAAAAACTTCAACCGGGAAAATACAGAAATTCCAACTAAGAGCTTTGGCGAAAAGTTTCCATGTCTCCGAGAATTCCACGAGGAAGAAATCTACCCAAGTCAACAAGGAAACTCCCTTTTACCAACCTCATGAGCATATTCTTGCTTTATCCCGTCTTTGAATGATAAAACTAAATTAATTATTAATCAATCCAAGCAAATACTCGGAATAAACTAAGCTTGTACATGTACACAGACCCACTGTGGATTTGTCTTCTATCTGCGGGCTGCTTTTCAATGCCATTTTCTCAGAAATTAATTGATGGAAATCTTCTACCCCTGTGCTGTGCGGCTTCCCTATCCCGTTCATATTTGTTTGCCACGTGTTACTTAAATTAAGTTTTTTTTTTTTAATTTTATTTAACCGTATAAAAAGAGGTGGTTGACGGCAGTTTTACTTTTGAGCTCTCTTCAGTTGAATCTGCAGACGGAAAAGTGCTCGCGAGCTTCATCAAGTCAATGCCTGTTCCTTTTTCGGTGGACAGGAACGAGATTCAGGCTCTTTGGAGCTTGCTCAAATAATGACCCATTTAAGATTTGGTATAGAAGTGGTCAAAGAGTAATTAAATAAGGTGATGGATCCAGTCAATTATTTAATTTAAAATAAAAAATTAATTATTTTTAAAATAAAATTAAATTATAATATAAAATTTTATTAATAATTTAAATATGAGCGTTAAGATTTATTAATATAAATAGACATAAAATAAAAAATTAATGTTAAATTTTTTATGATAGACATCATAAGTTATGCTCGACATGCTTTCATATTTTTAAATTTATCGATGATTAAATTTACAAAAAGAATAAAAAAGAATAAAAAGAATAAAAGAATAAATAATAAAATGGTTTAGTATACTTATAAAGGAGAAAATAAAAAAAAAGAAAATAAAGGAAAATAAAAGAAAAAAAATTGAAATGGTTTAGTATGCTTATGAAGGAGAAAAAAATAGGAAAAAGAAGAAAAAGAAAACAGAAGGGAAAAAAAAGAGAGAAAAAAGAAGAAAAAAGAAGAGAGAAAAGAGAAAAAAAAGGAAAAAAAAAGTTTAGTATACTTATAATTTCTATCAAAAAAAAGGAAAAAAAAAGATCAAAAGTTTTGACTGAATCTTATTTCTATTAGACAAAGAAAACTATTTTTTTCTTATTTTAATGAAACAGCTAAAAAGCGGCTGGAGACTTAGAGTTTTAGTTGGTTAGCATAACATATTTATATAGCCAAACTAAGTTGAAACCCTAAATACAATATTTGTATTTTTATTCAATTAAGTCCTTGTCAACTTAATTAATTTTCCAACATTATTTTGGTCTATTTCAACTAAGTCCAATTTAATTGATTATATTTATTTAATCTCAATCATATCACTTAATGTATGTGACCTATTAGGCTTCAACATGTTGAAAATAAATATAAATCATAATCAAATATCAATTTGATAATTGATTTATATTTATAGATCATGAGCTCTATCTATCAACACATCATGTCGACCATCAAAATGTTAAAAAGTCAATTAAAGAATTTGACAAAACCCTTCAGTGATAAGAATCTCAGTACAATATGATCCTTTCATCAAATATCATAAATATGTAAAGAAGAATAGTTCAGTGTCTACTTATGACATTCCATATGAGTTTTTATAATTTATCACTAACCTTATGAATTTAGGAAACTAACTTTCCTCATATTCATCATACTTTGGCCAAAGAGTTTATACAAGTTAATCTAGAATTGAGAACAAGTGAGATACGTCCCCTCATATCACTTAGGGTGATAAATCCTTTCTTAACCACTCATCCACCTTTGTATGCTTCATGGCATACCCAAAAACACCTTTTTTAGGCATCTAGTGACCTCCGGACCCGTAGGGGTGAAATCAAAGTATGTCATTCCTCATACAAGATGATCTGGTGTTTCACATTCGAGGACTAGTTGCATGACTATCACATGAGAACATATTCCATAGATGTTTGAGTGAAATATCAAATGGAGTTCTCATAGCAAGTCATGTTTAGTGAACTTGTTCTTCAACAAACACCCACATGTTATCCTTAAGTATCCCATATGCTTGAATCTGTGAGATCAATTCCTTACTTCCCAAGTAAAGAGGCTTAACATGTACCAACCTTTGAGCATTATCAATGCCTTGTCTTGACAACACAATGACTAGGAACAATTTTACGAACATGGCTTTGATGCATAGTAATCACATAATTGTAACACCTTTATAATTCTCTTGCAAGGCCTTTATGTTCCAGGGGCTTCATCCAATTAGTACTTACGAACTCCTTCTTATTTCACTAATATGAAGAAAAACCTCTATGACATATAGTTCTACGATTAAATATGAAGAAAATATGTTTATCTTATTCAATATATTCAACTACTTCGAATTTGTTACAATGAATAGAAATTATTATCCAATCATTCATGTTGAATCATTTAGTAGACTCATCTTATTGAGTAGTGCATCAATAAGCATCCTACTAATGGTTTGTATTTAACGGATGAATTATGCATATTTATGCATCCCATTTAACTAATCTTTCTGCATAGATCTTATCTATTATATTTTATAATTTCATGATCCTTGACTTTTAAAGTGTCATTAGCTCCCAATATTTCTAGCATGTATAAAAATCTTACCAAGTAAACTTATTTACTTTCCCTCGGGGCATTATATCCATAATTTTTATGTATACTTGCATATCATAAGTCATTCATCATTGGTTATGGGATGAAATCCTCTCAAAAGTTAATTTATGCGATTAACTAGATTTGGAATGTTTTGTGATTCATCTCTTATGAATTCAATATGATAATTAATTGTTATTTAGTTCTAAGCAATCTCAATTTAGATATTTTATTTCAATAAGAATGCTCCTTAACTAAATGTGTTCATAATCATGTTATGAATTCATTGGGTTAGGACTCAATTTTATTTAAGTCATCTCATTAATTTCCTTTTGATTAATAATAAAAGAAAAAATGATCTTATAATGATCATATGACTTAGTATTGATTATCATGTATGCATGGCTATACTTAAGGATAAATAATTTAGAACAATTCCAAAATAAAATGATATGTAAATTAATTAAAAATATATAAGTTAAGCATCTTGTGTTAGCAAAATATAAATCTATATTTCCCAGACATAAAATAAATTATTCAGTCATAGGCCCAAAACTAAAACATCTCATCTAGGCAATCATGCCATGAAAACATTGAATGTTCTAAAATTATTTATTGTTCCATAATATAATCTAGGTCGACAAGCTTGATCAACATCAATTGAGGTTGTCACCTTCATGGTCTTATTCTTCACTTCTTCTTGTCATTAGTTCCTTCAATATGTCATACGTATCAAAACCATTAATAAAGAGTATGGTATCATATACCAAGTAGTGAAAATAAATCATCATATGATTCATACCTAAAGTTGAAGTTTCCTTTTATTTCTTCTCTTTGATGGATTCAAGATAATCCTTGTAATTACACCTCCAATGCCTTAGTTTACTGCAAAAATGGCATTTGTCATTGTCCTTGTCCTTCTTGACTCCTTCAATAGGTTTCATACCTTTTGAAGTTGATGTTTTTTCACTATTGTCTTTCTTAGAAAATTTTCTTTTTTTATTTTTATTTTTCTTATAAGAGACAAGATGAACCGAAGGCTTTTCCTTCGTAATGGTGTTCTCAGCCTGTGTGAGCATATTCAATAAGCTTGAAAGGGTCACCTTAATCTTGTTCAATTTAAAATTCAACACAAATTGTGAATAACTTTTTGGCAATGAAGAAAGTACAAGGTTTATGCTCAAATGATGATCCATGGTCCAACTCAACTGCTTGAGTTCGAGTAATATGTTTTATCATCTTTAGCACATGAAGCCTTACTGGTCGTCCCTCAGACATATTACATGCAACAATTTCCTTGAAATGTCGAATCTCTCTATGTGACTTTCCTTATTGAACTTTTTTGTAAAGTTTAGGATAATATCTAGGGCATTCATAGCTTCATCTTGCTTTTGAAGATTTGGAGCCATACCAACCAACATAACACATGTGGCTTGATTGAAATTATCCATATAAACTATGTAGGCCTCCTTTTCCTCATTTGTAGCATCATCACTAGGTTCCTCAAGAATGGGACCATCTAAGACATAAGCCTTTTTCTCTAGTTTCAAGACAATCTTCAAATTGCTAAACCAGTCAATAAAATTTGGGCCTGTCGACTTCTTTGCATCAAGTATGCCACTATGATCGATTTATATCCTATATAAACCAACATATATAAAGCTTAGTTATTGGTGCAAATTATGTAATCATAAAGACAAAGTTTTTGAATCTTATATGATTATTTTCAATATTTTATCTAAATAATAAACCTTCTTTAATATTTCAAGAAATTTAATCTTTAAACTTCTTGTTAAGCTAGGAGCCCTTTCATCCCACCATGCCCTTGAATGACTCAACAAGCCACAATGAAACTAATTAGGTAGGTAACTTAGCTTACCAATTGTATCTTATACAACTCCTGATGGGTTTGGCTATGGATGGCATGCTCAAAATACGCAGCGGAAAGAAAATTAAAACTTTACAACTAAACAACAAAAACATGCCTCCTCCCATGGATCACCTTGGTGATATTTAACACATTAAAGCACATAATAAATTATTATTTAGAAAGTTACCTTGCCAAGTAATTTTGTAATCACAATGGCACTTTTCGAAGCAATCCCACGAACACCACAAGGAGCAAAAACCCTAGCCAATCAAGTGCTTGACCTCCAATGGTAGTACACATGATTAAACTTGAACCTTTAACAAAGGAGGGAGTTTTTAACTATACTTTGTGCTAGCAAATAGGACAACAATTGTCATTTTCTTCTTTTTCACAATCTTAGCCGAACCTCTCTTAAAAATTACTTCATAAGCAATTTTCTCTTTCACACAAAGGGAGTGGTGGCAAAGAAAGAAAATGTTTTTCTTTTTCTGACAAAAACTACGTCTCTTTCAATTGTGAAAAACTCTCATATGGAAAATAGTTAAAAGGTAACTTATATAGTTAGGTTAAAGTAACTTCAATTTTGCAATTAAGCCCTCAATATTATAACACATTATAATGTTGGGCCCATTACTTAATTAAACTCTTTTAATTAAGTCCTTGGAAATTAAAATCAAAATTAATTTCCTTTAGATTTTGCAATCAAGGCCTTATAATTATAACTATTTATAATTATGTCTAAAACTTAATTAAACCCTTTTAATTAAGTTTATAGAAGTTAATTACCTAGCATATGATTTAAGTTTAACTTAAATCATCATTCTCCCAATTTAATTCAAATGCAATCATTGTGTGTGACCCATTAGGTTCCCAACATGTTGGTAATGGAATTGATTAATGACTTAATTGATTAATATAAATTTCAATAAATTAATTTATAATCAATTCCATAGACCAAGATTGGCATTTGGCAATGCATCATAGCCACCTAATTGTTGGGAGAGTCAAAGGGTTCTTTGACAATCTTTCAATGTACAGTCCATCAGTGTAATTCATTCTCTCATCATATATCTTGGAAATGATAAGAGCTTGGTACAGTGTCTACTTTTATTGACCTAAATATTTGCTCCTGCAATTATAGCATTAGCTTTATCGAGAGTTATGAAACTTTTTTCATAATTTCCATGTCACCTTGGCCAAGGACTTCAATAAGCTAATGTTAACCAAGAATTGATAGGATATTGTGAGACCTTAACCTTTTGTAGACTCATAGTTAATAATAGACGCGACATCCCTAATCAGGGGGTAATTTCGTCATTTCCTTAGTAAGCCCCTAAAAGTAAGTTTTAAACAATATTAAGGCCTAAGTAGGATAAATGAATGATGAAAATATGGGTAAAATGATGAAGAAAATAAAAATGGTGATGATTTTCACGATAGGGGTAAAATGGTCATTTTTCACATCGAGTAAAATTTTTTAAGTTTTCATGAACCTGAGCATTTCTAGACTCTTATGGACCTTGTCCCAGCATCAAAGGAGTAAAAAGATTGCATAAAGGATTGGAGGAGAACAAGCTTATTTGTGGAGGGGTATTTTGGTAATTTAAGTGGAATGGATAAGCATGGGCTATAAATATCTCTTTCTTCTAGCAGCTTCTTCTCCCATTTTCTAGTAGCTTCTTCTTCTTCTTCCTTCTTCTCTTTCATGTTATTTCCAACCTTCATGGAAGCTTGATATGAACCTTTATAACCTCCCTCAAAATAGCTCCATTTTTCATGCTTTTGGTGCACCCTTTCATAAACCCTTGTGCTTTTCCACTCTCTCACTTTAAAACCCTTGAAAAATCTTGTTTCCATACTCTCTCTCACTAGTTAGGTGTTTTAGAGAGGAAGAGGAAGCTTTAATAATAGCTTGAAAGTTTTTGGAAAGAATTTCAAATACAAAGCTACCAAGGTGAGTAGTACACTAGAATTGAGTTTTAGTGTTGAAAATGATTAGTGTTTAGGCTTGGGGCTGATTTGGGAGTTGGCGTTGTTCATTCACTTTAGAGTGATTAGGATGGTGAACATAGATGGCCACTTAAATGGCAATTTGAAAGCTAGCTAAGAGAAAGCTTTTAAAATTTATAAGTATGTGGCTTGACTTAATGGTGATGCTAATGTGATAATAGGTTCCAATGAAGCCCCATCGTCCCATTTGGACAATTAGAGAAGTAGAGTTGACTAAAGGTTCAACAAGATACCGGTGAGTGAACTTGCATTTCAAAACTATTTTGGGAATGTGAATTTATTTGCACAATGCCTTTGAATGAGTTTATTCAACTCTTCTTAAAAATGGGTACTTTGGGAACAAGCTTTTGATTATTGTCTTTATATATGACATGTGGCTGTTATGGATTCTTGTTCTATGTCATTGTGTTGATATACATATATGTTGTGCATTGATGGCTGACATGGTGTGATAATGATAACCGTGCGTGTGCACGATGTGGGGGGATGCACATGCCGGTGATGACGGTGGTGAGGGTGTTGGATGAAGAAAGTGCCCGTGTGCACGACGTAGAGGGATGCACACGATGGCACTAATTGTGCACGATGTGGGGGGATGCACACGATGACTCCGGCTATGTGCACAATGTAGGGGGATGCACATGAGCTAGATGAGATGATAGTGGTATTGGTATTTATCCATGTATGTATATGTATATATGTTTAGAGAATGAAAACTCATGAATATGGTTTATGGTTGAAATGCATATGAATTTGGCATGTTGAACTTTGGAAATCTTTATGTGTTTCATGTTGATTTTGTTATTTCAACAGGATGGCTTTTTCTTGAAGGGAATGGAAACTTTTTCTTGGTGCTCTGATTCTTGCTGCAGCAAGAAACTCTCGGGTTTAGAGGGGTAATGCTCGCCTAAATCTCGCTGCAGCAAAAAACTTTATGTTTTGTTCCTTATTTTCTTTGGTTGCTGTCCTATTTTCCACTTCTTTGGTACCACAGTTGAGCATGGACTTCTAACATTAAGAAATTAATTAGTTAAGTTTGAAATGAGGTGGTTTGGTGAGAAACCCTCAGCTAATTGAGAAACCCTCGTTCGACTAATAACTTGAATCTTAACTTCGTTGCAGCGAAAATTCTTTCTTGTTGCAGTGTAGCTGCAGCGAGAATGCCTTTTCGCTGCAGCGAGGACCCGTCGTTTATTTGACTTGATTCGCATGATGCTATTAAAGTTTTCACTCTCCAAATCCTTTGTTGAGCATGGACCCTTTTCATAAAGTGATTTACTCATGTGGTGTTTACATTAGGGGTTTTAATAATAACTAAAACAAATTGCATTGTTTTGAAAAATGAATGCATCATGATTTCGTTAAACATTTCTTAATATTTGCTTGTTCCCTTCTTGTTCACTCATTGGGTTTATACTCACCATTTTCAACTTCATGTTTTCAAATCAAGAGGCAGCCGGTAGCTAGGTCGAGGTGTCCTTGTAGATTTGTATCTTTGGTAGGTATCAATGGCATTCAATAGCTACACCTTTACTGTGGTCACTCCACTGGAAACCCAGAGTCATTTTGTAGTAAATATGTACAAGTGATGTAAATTATTAAATTGCACATTTAGATAATATATGTACATTTTGATTGGTATGCCACTATGAGTTGGAAATGCTTAGTATTATTTTGATTCAAAGTTATGGAATGTAACTTAGTAACTTTTGATGGAATGGTGTTGCATAGACACTAGAATGTATTACCAAATGCACTTCTCATAGCGAGTCATGTTCAATGAACTTGTTCTCCAAGGCAAGCACCTATATTCTAGTTCCAAGTATCTCTATACTTAAATCTATGAGATCGATTGCTTACTTCTAAAGTAAGGAACATAGAATATACCAGTCTCTAAGCATCATTGATGTCCAATCTCAATGGTACATTGACCAGGAACATTTTGAGATTATGCTTTGTTGCATAAGGATCTCATAATTGCAACCCATTACAGTTCCCTTGCAAGGCATATTAATCTCATGGACTTCATCCAATTAGACTTATAACTCATTATAATTGATGTCTTATTGATGAAGGAAAACCTTTAATCATTAAACATGAATGATACTGTTGCATGATTGAAGTCAAGCCTTAACCAATCCCAATTGGCTGCATGGCTCATCCTAGCAACTCCTAGATCAGTTAGGTGACAACTTCTTGTTTAAATGTATCATATACATTTTGCCTAACTACGCCTCTAATATTATGCAATCAAGTGTGACACATCCAAACAACATTGTGCTAGTTAAGTAAAACCCACCAATAACTCAAATGTACTTGTGTAAAAGTTTAGCTTTGAGTGACTCAACAAGCCTCCAATTAAAAAACTAGCATGATTATCTTGTTATATGGTGGAAGGTAACTTTTTGACTCAATATATTAATAAGGGATTTTATTTATTAATTCATTAATTAAAATCTCATTGATTTGACAATGTTGACATGCATAGCATTTATTGTATTTCACATATATCATATATATATATATATTGAAAAATAAATCTATCACATGCCAACAACTAAGATGATTATGGACTTTACTAATTCTAATTTCCTTGAGCCATTAAGGAAATTAGTTGGTCAAATTCCTAAGGGATTTTGCAAACACTGTCTTCAAGCTTTGCTTGTAATCTCCTTGAATCTCCATGGCGCCTTTGGATTTTCATCAAGTTACAAAAAATTTTTTACCTAGCCCAAGTTTTACAGTTCAATGTAAATAATTATATTTTATAATCAAGAAACCTTGAGTTACATTTGAGGAGAGTTAGATGAGAAAAGAATTTTACAACCTTAGAGAAAATGAGAGTAAGACAGGGTAGGATAGGGTGCGTAGGCCCTATTTAAAAATAAATACCATGAGAAATAAATTTAATCATCCATGACTTAATCTTCTAAGGTCTAAATCCGTAATCATCCTCATGGCTTATAATCACAATCAAAAGCATAGAAATAAATGGAAGCTCAATATCACTTTGTGATCTTATGCATTATTTGAGAAAAGTATTAATTAATTTACTTAAAGCGCTTGATTGAAATTATTTGGTATTGTTTTATGTCAACTTCGTGTTTAAGAAATTCCCATTTTCAAAACACTTAAAGTAAACCTTTTACTCTTTTTGCTTATATAGAAATCCATTGAAATAAAACTTTCCATTTTGAGACTTTCCATTTTAATTTTTTTCATAATCAAAACTCCTTTTAATTTTGAAAACCTCTTATTTTAGGGAAGCTTCCTAAAATATATCAAAGACAATATTTTAATTTCTAGCATTTAGAACATCGATTAATTTCCTAAATTGTATATTGTTCAAGTTACCTAACGGTGACTTAATAAATTTTGGAAACTTCTAGTCAAACCGAACTTTTAAAGAAAGTTCAATGCTATCACATAATTTTAAGAATTTCATTTAAAGTAGGAAACTATTTCCTGTGAATTTCTCACATTAAAATGATGTCCTTAATTTTAAGAATTTCTTTTAAAGTATGAAACAATTTCCTATTCTTTATGAATCACTCAAAATTAAAATTCTACCCTTGATTTTAGGAATTTCTTTTAAACTAGGAAACAATTTCTAATTCTTTATGAATCACCTCAAATTAAAATTCTATCCTTAAGTTTAGGAATTCACTTTAAAGTAGGAACATTTTCCGATTTTTTATGAATCACACAAAATTAAAATAAATGGCATTTAAGTGCTCTTAAAACTCCATAAATCATGAGTCAAACTCATGAACAAAGCTGTTGGAAATTTTCAGCAAGTGTGTTTAACAATTAAACACATAATTCATGGAGAATTAAGTCACCAAAATCGATCATAGTAGCCTAAAATTTTCTGCATTGAGTCTTTGTTGTTTTAGAACTCAAAAAAAAAAATTTTATAAACTTTTTCATACTAAATGAAGTCTAGCTGAAACATGTAGTAATTTAATTTGATAAAACTAGTTTTTAACAATTTAAAACTGCTCATAATGCTTGCCCAATGTTAGCAAAAATAATCGGCATATTAGTCTCCAAAACACCTTTAAACTATTCAGTTTTAACTTGACTTTGCAAGCTTTTTAATCCATTCACTAATTCTTCACTTAAACATGATTTTAAACCTTTTAAAATATATTTTATTGGATTAAACACATGCTGTCCAAATTTGAATTAAAATAGAAAAACAAATTTTAAAGAAAGCCTTCAAAACCAATATATACCAAATCAACACATAAATCAATCATATTTATTATCACCAAGAATTAAGCATGCAAATTACATTAAAAAAAATCAAACAAAGGCTCTAATACCACTGTTCGGATTCGACCTCATGCTTAAACATGAAAATCATCAAGAAATAAAAGTATAACATAGCGCAAAAATAAAAATACATTTAATCAGAGAAATAACTAAAACCCTCAAAATCAATGTTTGTGTTTTATACAATTTTTAGATTAATTATGAACTCTCAAAGGTTCAAGTATTATGTACCTTGTTCTAGATATCGAAATCAAGAGCCAATTAAATCCAAAAATGCTTTTGATGAAGCAAGTAACCTGAAAAGAGAATAAGACAATTTGAAATCCTTCGGACGAAACTTTGCTTCTCCACCTTTAGGATTTGTCAAATCTTCAGCCACCCAAGTGCTTGGCCTCTAACAGTAATCCATACAGTGATTGAATAAAACCTTCTCAAAGTTAAAATTTTGCTTGTGCTATCAAGTTTTGTTTCTAAAACAAAAAAAACCAAAAGTTATTGTCGAATCTTATTTCTATCAGACAAAGAAACCTATTTTTCTTTTCTAATTTTTATGAAATGGCTAAGAAGTGGCTGGAGGCTTAAACTTTTAGTTGGCTAACATAACATATTTATATAGCCAAACTAAGTTGTAATCTATCACAGCCCAATTTTCGAGCCATGACCGACGTATGGGCCAAATGGGCACAGCCCACCAAACCCAAGCAAGCTTCTTATGCAACCTGTTCATTACTCCATCAGATATTTCTAAAGTTACATTTCTTAATTCTCAGCTATAAGTACTTTAGTAATGTGCTATGACAACCAAATACTTGCCTTTATATTATCCCAAAACGATGTCAACCGTTTGCTAACTCATAGTGGCAACATTAATCAAAATGAACACTTACTGTTTGTGACATGTATCTTAGTGATTTACATCACGTGTACATATACACAGACAAAAAGACTCTTGACTTCCAGCGGAGTGACCTTAGGTGAAGGTACAGCTAATGAATGCCTTGGTACCTACAAAAAGGGCAAATATACGTGGACCCCTCACTTTAGGTTCCAACTATCTCCCGATCTAAAAAACATGAAGTTAAAAAGGGTGAGTATAAACTCAGTGAGTGAACATAAGAAGGGAACAAGCATACGATAAGGAAAATTTAGAAATCATAATGCATTTAAATTAAAACAATGCAATTTTGTATATTATGAACAAAACTCGATGCTATGTTGTTTTTCAACTCATTTTAAAACATTTAGGAAGTTCAAGCAAGGCAAGCATAGCAGAACGAATCTCGCTGCAGTGAGAATGAATTTTCACTGCAGTGAACTTCAGGGTAATTTTTTTGAACCAACAACCCAAGCGTTTCTCGTTGCAGCGAGAATGCATTTTTGCTGCAGCGAAAATCTGGGCAGACATTTTACCTAACCACCCGAGAGTTTCTTGCTGCAGCGAGAATGCATTTTCACTACAGTGAAATCCAGAGCAAAGGTTAAGGCCATCCACCCGAGAGTTTCTCGTTGCAGTTAGAAGGCATTTTTGCTATAGCTAAATTTCTGGGCAGAAGAAATTAGGGGAAATTTTCACTGCTATAAAAATCCAATCCTGTTGCAATAAAAATCAAATTAAAAACATTTGACAATAATCAAGTTTCAACAGTCAATGCAATCATATATTAATTTCAAACCTCTCTATATAGTAAATATATATATATACACATATGCCACCACCTCATCACTTGGCTCATGTGCATTCCCACACCGCACATAGTCGAAGTTATCGTGTGCACCCCCACATTGTGCACAGCTAATACCATCGTGTGCACCCCCACATCGTGCACAACAAATGCCATCATGTGCACCCTCACATCGCGCATAGGCAATATCATCATTCACACTCCCGCACCCCGTCATCGCCAACATGTGCACTCCCACACCGCACATGTGCGGTTATAATTATCACACAATATTAACTATCAATACACAACATATATATATTAACATAATATAAGAGCACAAGGATTCATCATATTACACATTCACAACATACAACGTTTCATCAAGGACTTGTTCCTATGCATATTTTGAGAAAAGTTCAGTAAAATATTTCAAGTGATTCAACCAAATACATATGCATTTATCCCAAAATATTTTAATGCAAGTTCACTCACTTGTTTTGTTGAATCTTTAATTGACTCTAACTTCCACTAATGCTCCAAAGGGAGATGTGGGGTCTCGTTGGAACCTATCACACACAATAGCATCACACCAACTCAATTGATATGAATATTATTCCAAAAGCTACTTTCCTAAATCAAGTTTAGCTAGTTATTCCTATCTAGCTTCCAATTACCATTTGACTAGTCATTAGTTTACACTACTCTAGTCATACTAAGAATAAATAAATAACCCTCAACAATAAAATAGCCCACAACTCTAATTATTGGCTAGCATCAACAAATTAAAATAAACCTAACTCACTACTCACCTTGGTGGTTTTGTAGTTGCTTCCTTTCCAAGAGTTTGTCAAGCTATTATGGAAAACCTCTCTCTCTCTCTCTCTCTCTCTCTCTAAAACGTCCAACTAGTGAGAAAAAGTATTGAGGAAAGACCTTTGAGGGTTCTTGAGGTGTAGAAGTGAAAGAGCATGAAAAACGTGAAATACGGAGGAGAAATGGAAGGAAGAAGAAGAAGCTGCTAGAAAAATAAGATATTTATATCTAAAGTTAATCCAAGTCTCACATAAATTACAAAAATGCCCTTAACAAGGTGATTTTGTCTTCCTCCTTTCCCTTGTGTAGTCTTTTACTCTTTTGACAATAAGAAAAGGTCCATAATAGATTACGGGCACTCGAGTTTGTGAGAACTTAAAAATTTAGACTCGAGATCCAAAATGACCATTTTACCCGTATTGTGGAAATATCATTATTTCTATTTTCTTCATTTATTTTATTATTATATACATCGTTCATGTATTCCTTAGGCCTACTTAGGTTTTAATAATATTAGAAAACCCACTTCTAGAAGCTCACTAAGGAAAATGATAAAATTACCCTTAGTTCGTGTTATCGCATCTACTTTTAGTTATGCGTTTACGGAGGTCGAGGTTTTACATAACCCTAGATAATACATTTGTATTTTTATTCAATTAAGTCCTTGTGAACTTAACTGTTTTTTCAACTTTATTTTGGTCTATTTCAATTAAGTCCAACTTAATTGATTATCCTTATTTAATCTCAATCATGTACTTATTGTGTATGACCCACTAGGCTTCTAACATGTTGAAAATAATATAAACCATAATCAAATATGAATTTGATAATTGATTTATATTTATAAATAATGAGTAGTATCTAGCAACACATCATGACCATCCAAATGTTAAAGAGTCAATTAAAGGATTTGAGAAAGCCTTTTAGTGGTAAACGTGTGAAACCTCAACCTTCATAGACGCGTAACTAGAGGTAGAACTTATGTTTAAAGGTTTAACTTGAGCTAATGATGCTAGTTTTACGTTACTTATAATTATTTTATGTCGTTATAGGAGTAGGTGCATAATGAGTTGTTGCTTTATTTACATATGTTTTGATTTTTCAAGCATATCTCCCACCACAAAAGTCCAAATAACATGATTTTTAGACCATTAGAAATCTAAGAGGCAGGGCTACAACTTTTATGTTTACCACTTTGCCCAGTTTTGATGGAAAAGTGGTCAAAATTTTTGTCAAAGTGAAAGTACTGTGCTAGAAGAATAGATTTGGATAGAACATTTGAGCACCGTGATGCTAAAAATTGAGAGCCGCGGTCATCACCGTAATTTTCAAAAATAACAAGCTTAAGGGATTTTTGAAGCTAGGGCTTTTGGGGGTTACTTAAGAGATCTATTTCAGAGGATTTTGGACCTTTTCCTAGTGTCAAAAGAGTAAAAAGATTGACAAGAAAAGGAGGAAGACAAGTGGCCTTGTTAAGGGCATTATTGTAATTGCATGAAAAAATTAGGTAAGCTTTAATTATAAATATCTACTCTCCAGCAACCTTCTTCATTTTTTTTCTAGCAGCTTCTTCTTCCCATCTTTCTTCTCATCTCACGTTTCTTCATCCTCCATGGGAGTTCTTCTCAAGCTTTCATAACTCTTTCAAGTTAGTCTCAAATTTCATGCTTTTGTGCACCTTTTCACAAGCTTTTTGTGCTCTTTTACTCTTTCACCTTAAAAACCCTCCAAAGTCTTAAACTAATACTTTCTCTCACTAGCTAGGTGTTTTAGAGAGAGAAAAAAGGACTCTCTATAATAGTTTGGGAATTTTTGAGGAGGAATCCAATTACAAATCTAGCAAGGTGAGTATTGAAATTGAATTGATATTTTTAGCTGTTGAGAATGGCTGGTGGCTAGATCTGTGAGTGCTTTGTAGTTAAGGTGATTTATTCATTTTAGTGTGATTAGAATAGTGAAAATAGATAGCCACTTAATGGTAGTTGGAAACTAGTTAGGAATAATTAGCGAAACATGATTTAGGAGATAGCTTCTAAAACTATATTTATGTGAATTGAGTTAATTGTGATGCTATTGTGATGATAGGTTCCAACGAAGTTCCACTGCCTTATTTGGACCATTAGAGGAAGTTGGAATTGGGTAAAGATTTAAAAAATACCAATGAGTGAACCTGCACTAAAAGGTTTTGGGTAAATGTACATACGTTTGAACGAATCACTTGAATTGTTTAAATTGTCTTTTCTTCAAATTGCATACGGGAACAAGCCTTTAACGAAACGTTTTCCTTACGTTGTGAAATGTGATTGTAATGAATTTGTGAAATCCCTTTATATGTTGATATATATATATATATGTATGGTACAGTGGTAGATAATATTGTGTAATGAATATAACCGTGCGTGTGCGCGATGTAGGGGATGCTCATGTCGGTAATGATAGGGTGTGGGGGTGTGGAGGATGACATAGTTGTGCGCCATGTGGGGGTGCACACGATGACTCCAACTATGTGCGTGATGTGGGGGTTGCACATGAGCTGGGTGAGGCAGTGGTGATATGCATGCTGAAGTATGTATATGTATATATGTATGTTATAGAAAGTTTATTAAAATATTTGTGATTGGGTTGTATGTTGGCATTGTTAATTTCTGCCATATTTTCCACTTCTTTAAAATAATGGGTGATCATGAATTTCCAATGTCAAAGGATTAATTTATCTAGTTTGCAATGAGAATTTTTAACGAGAAATCCTCGTGCAGTTGAGAGAAACGCTTGTGCAGTTGAAAAGAGCCCTCGTACAGATGATGATATGTACCTAAAATACGCTGTAGTTAGAATGCCTTTCTGTTGCAGCGAGAATCTATCTATTATGCTGCCTTGCTTGGATAATTACCAAAAATTTTCTCTCTTTTCAATTTCATGTTGAACATGAATCCTTCATTATTAAATGATTTAATAACCAAAGGTTTAATGGAGGGGTTTTATTAAGAACTTGAACTAAATTGCCTTGTTTTCAAATAAGTGCGTCATGATTTTCAAACCTCCCTTATCATTGCTTGTTCCCTTCTTATGTTCACTCACTGAGTTTGTACTCATTGTTTTTAACTTCATGTTTTCATATCAGGAAGCAATCGGAACCTAGGTCGAGGTGTTCATGTAGATTCGTCTCTTAAGTAGGTATCTCGGCATTCAATAGCTGAACCTCTACCACGGTCACTCTGCTGGAAGTTAAGAGTCATTTTGTTTGTGAATATGTTCATTTGATGTAAAGTATTAAGATATGTGTCTCAAACAAGGAATGTATATTGTGATTGGTAATGCCACCACGAGTTGGCAATGGTTAACATTATTTTGGGTTAATGTGAAATGCAGTTTTTGATTGCTATAGCACATTAATTAGGTACTTATAGGTTGGAAGTATGAAAGGTGACTTTAAGAATAGTTGATGGAATGATGAGAAGGATTACATAAATAGGCTTGCTTGGGCTTGGTGGGCTATGCCCATTGGGTCCACGCGTCGGTCATGGCCTGAAATTTGGGTCGTGACAAAGCCTTTCCATGCAATATTGATAACTCAATTATATATAGTTATTTTGACACATTTTAGGAGTTTAAATGATTAGATCCTTAAGATTTTAAGCTTGAATCTTAAGTATTTTAGGTGTTTTTCTAGTTTAAGAGCTTGTTTGGCCTAGGTTTTTTCAGCTTAAAAGCCATTATAAAGCTCTTATGAAAAATAATAGCTTTTAAAATTAAGCTAAAACTGTTTGGCAAGTTATTTGGCAAAATAAATTACATAAGCTTTAATTTTTGTTAAAATTACCATAAAGGGTATTCATGCCGTCTTCAATCACCTAATAAACCAAAGTAAGTTTATATGCGATATCAAATGTTAAAATAAAAAAAATCCATGAAAAAATGGAACAACTTTCAAACTTTTACAGTACTAACAATTTTAGATTTTTTGGTGATGATAGAAAACCTTTAAATATACCTGAATGCAACTTTGAATTTTGGACCTTATTTTTTCTTAAACTTTGTAAGAATAAAAAATATTAGATTTTGTTATTCTGTTGCTGGGTGTTCTATTTTTTTCTTCCTTTTAATAGTCTTTGTAGAGAAAGAGAGGTAAAGAAAAGGGAGATCATGATTTTATGTTAAAGAAGGTTGATTTGCAAAGGGAGATAGATTGAAAGAGAGAGGCATTTCTTGAAATGCTGTTGTGTTTTTATAAGAAGAGAAGAGGAAATTCCTCTTTGGAGTTGTTTTTTAAACTCTTTTTGCAAAATTTTGTTCTTTAAAAAAGGCTACTTTTTTTTTTAAAAGCTTCTTAAAAATCGTATTTGGCATAGCTTTTGCTTTTAAGAGGTAGATAAGTTGAAAAAAAGCCAGAACAAATAGGCACTAAGTTAGATTACATGTTGTGTAATTAATTTAAGTTATTTTAGTTTAATTTTACTTAATTTGCTTTAATTTAATATAAGAATAGTTATTGTTGATTTCTCTTATGGCTTTTGTAGGATATTTGATGGGAAAGGTTCCTTATATTTAAAATCGCACAAGTATGGTGAAGGCTTCATTCAACATGCTGCAGTATTTGATGATAACTTGATCTCAAAAGTCCAATTGATGAGATTTTTGATCCATTGGAAAGCTAAGAGAACAAGATACAAGTTTCATGTTTATAACTTTGCCCAGTTCGGATCCGATCAAGGTGAAAAAAGCATTGGAAGACGATAGACGACTGCAGTTTTGCACAAGGCAGCATGTTGATTGTAGGTCGCGGCCTTGAGTTGCTGAAGGCTGTAGCACTGAGGAAGTTAGGGCCATAGTACTAGAAAAAGCATGGCCACAGGGTTGGATAAATGGAGTGCACCATGCAAACTCTTGAGGCCAGGTCGTCGTAGCATTGCGATGCCACAAGACAACCACAGTGTCATGGTGCCAAGGAAGACAAGGTTGTGGTGCCACACTACTTTCCAAAAATTATTTCTATGCGGGAATATGGAAACTAGGTTAATTTAAACCTATTTAAAAGACCTATTTTAGAGCATTCAAGGGGGAGAACGACAATAGCTAGTCTAGAGATTTAGAAGTAAGAATCAAGCAAGCGAACAAGGGAAATTGATAGAGATTTGAGATCAAAAGGCTTTAACATTAGTTTCTTTCTCTATTTTAGGTTTTTTTTTTATTTTCTTTTACTTGAATTCGTGGCCAAATTTCTTTGGATAATATTTTACTTGGATATCATAAACTAATTTGTTTTTCTAGGATTATGGTGGATTTCAACACGTAGTTTGCATATTAGTTTCTTTTATTTATCATGAATGAGTATAGTTTTGCTTATTCAAATATGCTCTTAATATTTTTAATTATTTGATCAACAATTAGCTGATTTGTGAATCTAATTGAGACTCGACAAAGAGATTTTTGATTGGATTAAGATTTGAATAGTGTATGTTCACGTCACTTAGGTGATTTGATTCGCGATTCGGATAGACATACTTCAATTGCCATACGTAGCCAAATTAGAACACTAGCTTAATGAACCTTTTTTAATTGATTCCTATAGACATATAGTGAACTAATTAAGTAGGTATTTGTGCAAGCATCTTAGTGGAGAATTGTGCATAGCTTTGGATTCTAAGTTAGTAAAACCACCCTGGAAGGTAAATAATTTGAGAAATTGGTGTCAAATGAAGTGTTAAATGAACCCATAATCCTAGGTCTTTAGTCTATTGTCTTTCTCAAGAAACTTCAATTTCTGTTAGTTAATTTAGTGCTTACTTTAATTTAGTTTTAATTAATTTTCTAAAAATTTTAATTACTTAAATAAGATTAATTTGTTATAAAGTTTTAGTACTTAGTAAAAATTTAGAAACAAATCCCTGTGGGAATGATACTCTACTTATTACTATATTACTTGTTTACGATAACATGCACTTGCGTGAAAATTCAACAACAAATATGGTCTTTCCATCAAATATCCTAGATACGTCATAATGCATGGCTTAGTGTCTACTTATGACATTCCATATTAGGTATCATGATTTATGACTAACCTTATGAATTTAGGACACTAACTTTCCTCAAATTCATCATGCTTTGGCCCAAGACTTTAACAAGTTAATCTTGAATTTAGAACAAGTGAGATACATCCCTTCATATCACTTAAGGTGATGAATCCTTTCTTGACCACTCATCCACCTTCGTATGCTTCATGGCATACCCAAAAACACCATGTTTAGGCTTCTAGTTGCCTTTAGACTTGCAGAGGTGAAATCAAAGTATGTCATTTCCCATACAAGATGATCTAGTGTCTCAAGTCCAAAGACTAATTGCACGACTATCATGAGAATATATTCCATAGACACTCGAGTGAAATACCAATTGAAGTTCTTATAGTGAGTCAGGTTTAGTGAACTCGTTCTTTAACAAGCGCCACATGTTATCCTCAAGTATCCCATATACTTCAATCAATGAGATCGATTACTTACTTTCCAAGTAAGGAGGCTTAACATGTACCAATCTTTGAGCTTTGTCAATGCTCTATCTTGACAATGCAATGACCAATTTAGGAACACGACTTTCATGCATAGTGATCTCATAATTGTAACAACTTTACAATTCTCTTGCAAGACCTTTATGTTCCATAGGCTTCATCCAATTAGTACTTAATAACTCCTTATTATTGCACTAACATGAAGGAAATTCTCTATCACATATAGTTTTGCAATTAAATATACATTAAATGACACTATATATATTTCTTGACCAATCCAATCGGCTTAAGGGCATATAACAACAAATGTTGCTTATTTAATGCCTACATTGTAACACCCTTTATTTTTTATATGGCTTATATGTGAAGTTGGCCAAGTGATTTGAGGAGTTATTTAAGTTTTGATGAATATGATTATGTCTAGAGATAAATGACTATGAATGTGGGGGGTAAATTCAGATCCTTAATGAAATTGTGCAAATGTTTAGCACTTTGACATCTAGGTATGACATTAAGATAAATATCAATGAAAATGATAAATTAATTGTATAGATTGAGGATTTGATTTAATTTGATGCATGCTTGAGGACATATGTATGAGGATTTTGAATTATATGAGTTCTTGAGGTATAAGATTAATAGGAAATAGAATTCAAGTGTTAAGTTGGATTTTTGGATATTAGAAAAGGCTTGGAACTGCTTATAGGAGAAAATGTATCAATACATTGCCAAATGTATCGATACATTCATGATAGGATGAACAATGCAAAGCTTACAAGAGGAATTGTATCGATACATTCAAGAATGTATCGATAGATTGGGTTAAAGATGAACATGCATCGATACATTGTCTAAATGTATCGATACATTTGAAGCACAGAGCACCCGAGTCCATTTTGCTCGAAATGTATTGATACATGGCCTCAATGTATTGATACATTTATTCAAAATAAGGGCAAATGTATCGATACGTTAGAGATAAAAGGCAAAAATAAAAAGGGCTTTTGTGTCATTTCACCCTATTTCTTTCTCTCAACTCTTTCTCTCATTCTCTCTCTACCCCATACAAAACCCTAAGCCCCCAAATGCCATTTGGAGCCCATTTGAGCTAGATCCAAGCTTGGGAAATGATCCAGAGGTAAGATTACATGTTTTTATCTATTGATTTTCAATTTAATCTGTTAGTAACCTTAGATATAAATATTTTCAGATTTGGCCAAACTTTCTCTCCTTGAGTTTAATGGAGATTTGGAGCCTAGATTTGAGCAACCCAACTTCTAAAGGGAGAATGGAGGCTATTGATGAAGTTGTGAGCTGAAGGACGGTTGAAGGTTAAGAATTAGAGCTCGGCTATGGACATGTCTTTGATTGTTGAGGTGAGTGGATTTAAGTTACATGCATGTAATGCATAACACCTGATAGGTCTGCTACAGTGGTACTAGGATAAAAGATGCATGCCTAGATGGATGAACCTAGTCTAGAAAACTATAGTTGTCTATGAAGGAAAATTTAATTGGGAATTAAATTCCTAATGTTATGCCGCCAAAACTGAAACTGCCTCTGCAGCAGCAAGCCATGGTGTTGAATTTTTTTGACAACCAAAAACAAATCCTAAAATCCTGAAAAAATATTATGGAATATTTCCATGAGTTATCTATCAGGATAAATTTTATTAGGAATTCAATTTATAAGTTTTAGTCACAAAGAATTTCAAAAGGACTCAAAAACTGATTTTGCCACCTGCAAATAAAAGTCACAGTTTTTGAATTTTTTGAATGGCCAAATCACATCCTAAACTCCTAAAAATTTATTTTGCAATAGTTCCATGAGTTATCTATCAGGGTTAATTTTATTGGAATTAAATTCCTAAAGATAGACCACCATAATGCCACGTAATTAGGACATGTCTGCTGCTGTTTGCAGCAGGACACTACCTTGGTTAAGACATAGAATTTGTCCAAATTTTACACCAATATATGATCAATTAAATTAGTTAAGTCACTGAGGATAAGTTATGGAATTAGTTCTATAATTATGCTGATTTTTGAAACATTTAATTTAAGGAATATGATTTTTAAAATTAAGGATGTCAAAGATGATGCATTAACATCCACAAATAAAGAAGTGTGATTTCTAAAATCAGGGAAGTTAAAATACCTTCATTATCCAATTAAATATTTATGGAATATGTTCCATAAAGATTGATAATTTATTTAATAAATTATGGAATGTGATTCCTTAATTTAAGGGTGTCAAAATTTAAATAATTTAACACAACATTAATTTAGGAATTAGATTCCTAGTAATAGTGGGAGTCTATATATTTATGAACAAATTTTGTTTTGAATTGACTTCTTACAAGAAGATAATTCTAATTTGACATTAAATTTAAACATTAAATTGTCTAAGTTATTTCCTAATAAGATTAGGTAATAATAGACATTCAATCTTTAATTAAATGAGATTAATAATAGGTTGTGTAAAACGTTTAGGAGCACATATTAAAATTGTTTTAATTTGTAATTTGTAATAAAATTTAATTATAATCCTATGATGATTAGGAATGGATAAATTACTAATTTTGATTAGTAATACTTACCATATATGAATGAAGTTTCCATATATATAGAATTAAATGGTTACTCGAAAATTTGAAATCGACAAAATTCAAATGCTGAAAATTGCTAATCTCAAATACCTCATATGATTAAAAATTTGCATGAGACATGTCTTTAAATTTTATTCATATTGATGAATATATGTGCATGTATATTTATGGACTTAGGCCTAATATGATTATGCTATGGTTGAATGTATATTCTTGTATTTTTGAAATAAGGCTTGCGTGTCTTGGCTTATCTCTTTATCTCAGTTTGTAAAATTCTTTCCTTATCTTACTCTCCTCCAATGTAACTCAAGATTTCTATATTCAAATGTAATTAGAATTAGGATAGATTAGAAATTGAATTTTGGAAAAATTAACAATGGAGACCCAAGGCGCCAAGAAGGAAAAGAAGATTACAAGAAAATTTTGAATATTCTTATATGTAATCCGTTAGGTTTGACCAACCTAGTTTCCTTTGATGGCTCAAGGAATTTATTATAGTTAAAGTCCATAATCATCCAAAGTAGTTTGCATGTGATAGATTTATTTTATGCAATTTAATAAATGTTATGCAANATCTCAAGTAGTTTGCATGTGATAGATTTATTTATGCAATTTAATAAATGTTATGCAATGCAAAGTAGTATGCATGTGATAGATTTATTTTATGTGATTTAATAAATGCTATGCATGCAAAGATAAGACCCTAATAAAGGCGAAAACAAAATCCCTCATTATATATTGAGTCACATGGCATGCGTGAGCAAGTTGCCTTCCACCATATAGCAAGATGACTTGGCTGCTCTTTTAATCGGAGACTTGTTGAGCACACTTAAGGTCACACTTTTACACGAGTATGTTTGAGTGATTGGTGTGTCTTACTCAACTAGTTTCATAAAATCTGAATGCTTGGAAACTTGATTATTATAAAACTAGAGTTAAAGACTAGGCAAAACATATATGATATGTTTAGGCAATGTGTTGTCACCTAGCTAATCTTGGAGTTGTACAAAGATACAATTGGTAAGCTCAGTTACCTACCTTATCCACCTATCATGGATTGTTGAGCACACTCAAGGCCATGACTAAATGGATGAGATCCTAGCCTACTAAGAGAATCCTAGTAGAGATCTTTTAAAGTGATATGGAGGGTTATCATCTTGTAGAAAATAGTGGGAGAACTATTTAAAATTTTAAAGCCTTGGTTTAAATAGTTTATGCATGATATTTACTTATTGCTTTATTTTATCTATTTAGACATAAGTTATATACATGGCTAATAATCTGTCACTATAGTACATCTTGGATGCAAATCAAACTCACTAAACCAAACCCTTTTTAAAGGTACTATAAAGACCCTCTTCCCGATCTTACCAACGTCCGAGACTTGCGAGAGAACCCGCCAAATCCTGAACAAGCCTTCACAATTATCATTTATCAAACCATAACACGTCCACTGGAAAATCTCATAATCATCACAATTTCTTTAATGGCAAATATTCTCTCTATACATTATGTTTCATCATCATATAAATATATGTTTACATTCTACACAAATGTTTACTTTCGAAACAAAATATACTATAAATGACCCGACCTTTAACAGCGGAGCGACTCGGAGTAAGGTATTAGGAGATGCCTTTACCTACATCGCAGTGGACCATAATATGGCGATGAAAAGCACTCTAGCTGATCACTTCTCCGCAAAATAAGAATATTGGGGTAAGTCTCACAAACTCAGTGATCATCAACTCAGTAAGCAAGGCGTAAATGGGAAACAAGCCAAAGATAGAAAATTTGAATATTAAAAACATATGAATGTATAAATCATTTAAAAGCAAATGGAACATTTGTGCCTTATATATGAAACCAAGAATTTTAATGCAAAGTAATCATTTAACAATCATTGTATCAAAGCCAGTGTGAGTGAAAGATTTCTATTGTCGAAATCATTTAATGTCCTTTACTTAAAATCAGACTAACATAAGCACGCATGCTCCCATGAAATCAAACATTATCAAAGCTTATACACAAGCTCATAAACCATCTCATCCTCAAGGTATTAAACACAATGTCATTGTATAAATAAAGGAGTTGTGCAAAAACTTGTAATTCTCACCATGCGAAAGAATTCATGTTTGAAAACCCAAAGAGATATCACTATCAAGTAGGTAATCGTAAATATCAACTTGTGGACCTGCTTCCACGTAATAACAGCCAAGAGCCCTACTCCACCAGATTCCTACAACCATGGCAGTCTCGACATGTTGGCCGACATCAGAGAAATCATGTGGTCGCAACCGCGTATATCAACTTGTGGCCTAGCCACATGTATAAACCTGTGGCCTTACCACGTATATATATCATAAACCATGGCCCCAGCCACGTCTAACAGCCCGTTGGCAACCCAAAGGTTCTCTAGCAAGAGCTCATTTGGTAAAAGGGTCACACTATCCCAATGTAACATTCGGCTTGCTCTCGAATCTCCTGATTTGATGAAACCATTTAAAAATCAAGTTGGGTTCTCAAAAGCTTATTTCAAATCCATATCCAAAATACCATTCATGGTAACATGATAGAACCCATTTGTAAGACTTTATAATATAAACATTTGCTTGAGGTTTAAATATCAAATCAGCATGGTGAATATGTAATTTATTCATGAATGCACATCACATACATAATAAGGCACATTTTGGCATAAACCATGTTAAAGAGCTTGTTTTTTCGAATTTTAAAACCCTTTACATATATAATTTATATATATATTCAAAACAATTTCAAACATCATGGCATCCACAAGTGCCTAGCATTTCTACTAGCTCATGCTTTCCACAATAATAGTTTATAAATCTTTCACGAATAGTAGTATATAAAACATCATGCTATATATTACAGAACCTTTTTGAAATAGACACCCCTACTCACTTACAATAGCAGAACACTACGTTGCTGTCGATTTGGGTGCGTATCTAGCTAATTCTACTTGCCGGTCACCCGTTATCTCCTCCAGTACACGACCATGGCAAACCTTCCTCAGTTATACACTTCCTAGCACCAATTCAAACTCAATATACTTAATTATTCACATGTACAGCAACACTTCAGTCAATGAATCCTTAGCCCAATTTCATATTTTTCATCAACATTATTCACAATCTTGTAACATGCAATCCACATCCTTTCAACCGACCATAGCCAACACAACATAATGTACTCACATTGCATGCTTACCTTTTTGTTTTAGCTTGAATTCCACATATAGTTCATAATTTCCTCAGTTCTTCGATCACCATTGCTGCCACAAGCATAATCTCACATTAAAATCGGTTCACAATGCATGCATTCAAGCAAAATGACAACTTTTACCTTCCTTACCTTGGAGTCACCAACATGCATGGGTTTCTTGGCACCCACATGGTGTTCTTTTTGCTGTCACAAACATTTCACACAATCACCATTCAATTCTTTAAGAAATTAATAGATCAAATTCAAACTCTACTTACTTAAACTTTCCTTGAACCCATGAATCATCCACACTTTTTTCCTTGCGGTTTCTAGGAGCAATGAAGCTTGGTGGAAGGAAAATAGCAAGAAAGAGCTCACGGGTGCTCTAAAATCTCACAAACCCGAACCTTCACTTAGTTTGCCTTTTCACTCCTCTCGGGTGGAAGCCTTACAAAGCCATTTTCCCTTCATTTCTCTTCAAAATGGGGTGGATGTCTCAAGGCAAAAGCCTTGAAATGGCTTTCATCTCTCATTGTTTCATATATGGGCAGATTGCCTAAGGAAATGGCAACATTTCCTTTTATTTCATCCTAATTAACATTTCATTTCATCTCCTTTAATTTCCACTTGTCATTCCCTTATTCGGCCACTTTATCATCTAATAATGTTTCATGCACATTTCCATTACCAATAGCCTTTGCCATCCCATGAACCAATAAGGCTTCATGCATTTTTCCACTCTTGAATCCTATTTGACCTCCCTCAAAACCAATAGGATTTCATGCAACTACATTATTCTTTCTTTTTCTTATTAAATCAAATCAAGTATAATGATTATAACTTTTTTTTTAAATACCATGGGCTATCTTTTCCAAGCCATGGTTTCCCTTGCCATTTCATTTTACTTGCATCCTACTTGAATTTCATCTTGGTTTCCATAACATAAATATATATACATTAAATATTCACCTAGCTTAGGATGGAGAAATTGCACATAAGTCCTCCAACTTTTTCTTATTTACCATTTGACCCTCTAAACTTTTCATCATTTATAATTTGGTCCTTTAAACCTTTCATAAATTGCAAGTTGAACCTTGAACTTTTGATAATTACAACTTCACCCTTAACTTTTCATTATTTACAATTCCACCCTTCAATTTCTTATTCTTTTTTGGGTCCTCCCATCATTTCTTTATTTCAATTCTTTTCTATTTTTCTTTCTTTACACTTGTATAAATAAAATATCAATTCCATACTCCATCAAAGTGTCACCATAATATTTAAACATATACTTACTCTTTCTCACTTAATTTAATGAAGGCACATGGGCCCCACTAAAGCTTCTTTTCTTCAAAATTATTCTTACTTCTACTCCCCCACTTGGACGAATCATACAAATCACACATTCTTCGTGAAATATAACCAATTTGACATTTATATTATTTTAATATTATTTTATCCAAAAATTATTATTTTATTCTAAAATTTTCCTCTAGCCTTTTAGGGCTCCAAAACATCTTACGTTGCCCCGGTTTAGCTCTATAGCACCTTTTTAACTCCACAACTTCGACCTCAATAAGTTATTATTATTTTGTTATTATTTTATCGCATACGAAATATTTTATTCTAAAATATTTCTTTCACCCTTCAACACTCTTAAAAACTTTATTTAACCTCAATTGGTATCCAATAAGCTCTATTAACCACCATATCAAGGTACGGGCTGTTGCAGGTACCAAGACTTGAGAAATGTTGTCAAGCAAAAGGTTGTTCGTTTCACAATCTCTACCGAATACAATTCATAATTAGGAGTGAGCTTCCATGAGATGGAATTTACATTGCCTTAATTATGAATTGGGAAGACAACCATGATAATGGCACTAAATAGGAAATGTTCTCAAACATCTTTATGGTAAAGATGGACAAAAAAAAAAGTGAAAAAAAAAATGTTTCCTTGATAGAGTTAAAGAAGAAAAAACTTATTGAAGCTTCTACTTTGCCAAAGTTTATGATTGAGTTAGAAGCTACTAATGTTGTATTAACATCATAAGTATTCAATGCTAGATGTTGAATGCATTTAAGTAGTGAGATAATGCGCAAAACAATAGTAGTAAGTCAATGCTTAATATAAATGTCAAGAAAACTAATTGCATATGATCTCAATTATGGCATTTGAGTCTTGGTCATTGAAGTAAGAATTAGAGTATGAAGATACTTAAATCTTTTTGATTGGGAATCATAAAAGAGCTAGTAATTCTTATATGACCAAATCAATTTTCATACCAAAGTGAATGACTTGTTATGTTCAAAAGATTTTATACATATAGATGTATATTAACCATTGAACATAAAATGTTATGGAAAATGTTCCTAATTCATTAAGTTTACACAAGACCAAATTGAGATTTTGTTTTGTATACTTAAAGAAATAAAATTTGAAACCTAGAAATGTTCAGAGAATTCAAATATAAGATCATATGAGCTATATAGTATGAAATAATCTTATTAAGATATGATCTTAGTGAAGATTACTCTTACTTATTAATTAATCATTCAAAAGATGAATGTAGATTCATGTGAAATGGAACGTTTTTATGAATAGAACATAAAAATGTTTGTTCAAAGAAGAAAGCAATTTCATATAGTGATATGATTTAGTCCATATCTCTCTAATATATATGTAGGTAGTTATATTATTCCAAACCAATGTGATTCCAAGCATACATTAAGATGTATGTATGTAACATCATGGAATATTCAAAAGAGTTCGAATATTTCTCTCACCAAGGATCTTGGATTTAGTGGGAGCAAAATGACACGAAGAAAATAGTTTCTTAGTTATTACATGGTTACATTGGAATCTAACCCTTAAGATTTTGTATAGAGATGCATAATCATATGTATGAGAACTCCATGGATTTAGTACGATACATTGGAGATGTATTATTCATATGAGATGAACTACTAAATATGTCTTCATTGGAGTTATACACTTTGTTGTATTAAATGGGATCCAAAGGGTTGGATTTAATAAAATGTATAAGTGTACTTATCTTATACACAAAAGGAGGTTAGTAAGAGTGAATACAATTCTTTGATGATACAATTACATGGGATGTAATGTGTATACAAAGAAATACGTCTTTTATTGGAGTTATACACTTTGTTGTATTAAATGGGATCCAAAGGGTTGGATTTAATAAAATGTACAAGTGTACTTATCTCATACACAAAAAGAGGTTAGTAAGAGTGAATACAATTTTTTGGTGATACAATTACATGGGATGTAATGTGTATACAAAGAAAGTGCCAAAATTTAAAAAGGGCGAATGGCACAATGAAAAGTGACGAATGTATATGATGTATATAGCAAAGTTTAGTTGGAATGGTTCCAAAGAAAGAAAGAGAACTATGTACATGTATATAATTAAAGTCATATACATCCTATTAAAAGGGATCTAATAAGAAGATACTTTGATCATTAGTTCATGGAACTAATAAAAGGTTCTAAACATTGTTAATGTAACAATGAAGCCATACTAGTAGAACCTGGGTCTCATGAATCTAGATATAGTAATATGACATGATGTGATTCATGGACATCACAAAGATAGATAAAGGTAATTAATTGCATTAAAAGGCACAAGCGAGTCTAAATGCAAACACGATTTCTAGATGGGTTGAATCCACATACGATGAGGTAGCAATTGGATTTGTGTTAGTGAGAGATGTTGAGATGTGCCCTGTAGCCAATCAGGATTGACTAATGTTTGATTCCAATCATGCAACAATATCAATAATGTTGAATGATTAGAGGTTTTCCTTTATCAATAAGACATGAATTATAATGAGTTATACGTCTAATTGGATGAAGTTCATGAGATTAATATCCTTGCAAAGGAATTGTAATGGGTTACAACTATGAGATCCCTATGCATCAAAGCATAATCTCAAATGTTCTTGGTCAATGTATCATTCAAATTGGACATCAATTATGCTTAGAGGTTGGTATATTTTATGTTCCTTACTTTGGAAGTAAACAATTGATCTCATAGATTGAAGCATAGAGATACTTGGAACTATAATATAGGTGATTGCCTATGAGAGCAAGTTCACTGAACTTGACTTGCCATGAGAAATGCATTTGGTAGTACATTCTAGTGTCTATGCAACACTTCTCATGTGTCAGTTGTGGAAATACTCCCTAAACTTGAGACACCAGATTATCTTATGTGTGGAGTGCTATGCTTTGATTTCATCCCTACAGGTGCCTAACCAAGGATGTCAAAACAGGATGCTTTTGGGTATAGTACGAAGCATGTGAAGGCAAATGAGTGGTCAAGATAAAAATCATCACCTCAAGTGTTTTAGAGGATCTATCCTATCAGTTCTTAGTTAACATTAGCTTATTGAAGTCTTTGTCCAAGGCAACATGGAGATTATGAAAAAAGTTTCATCACTCTCTATAAAGGTAATGCTATAACTGCAGGAATGAATATGAAGGTCAATAAGAGTAAACATTATACCAAGCTCATATCATCTCTGGGATACATGATGAGCGAATGAATTACACTGATAAATTGAACACTGAAAAGTTGTCAAAGAACCCTTTTACTCTCCTAACAATTAGGTGGCCATCATGCATTACTAGATGCCAATCTTAGTCTATGGAATTGATTATAAATTAATTGATTGAAATTTATATTAATCAATTAAGTCATTAATCAATTCCATTGCCAACATGTTACGAACCTAATGGGTCACACACAATGATTGCATTTGAATTAAACTGGGAGAGTGACGATTTGAATTAACTTCTATAAACTTAATTAACAGAGTTTAATTAAGTTTTAGGCATAATTATAAATAGTTATAATTATAAGGCCTTGATTGCTAAATATAAAAGAAATTAATTTTCATTTTAATTTTCAATAACTTAATTAAAAGACTTTAATTAAGTAATGGGCCCAATATTATAATGTGTTATAATATTGAGGGCTTAATTACAAAATTGAAGTTATTTTAACCTAATTATATAAGTTACCTTTTAATTGTTTTCCATATGAGAGTTTTTCACAATTCAAGAAAAACCTAGTTTTTGTTAGAAAAAGAAAAACTTTTTCTCTCTTTATCGCCACTCCCTTTGTGTGAAAGAGAAAATTGCTTATGAAGCAATTTTCGAGAGAGATTCCGCTAAAATTGTGAAAAAGAAGAGAAGGACAATTGTTGTCGTCTTTGGTAGCACAAGGTATAGTTAAAAACTCCCTTCTTTGATGATGGTTCAGGTGCAATTGTGTGTACTACTGTTGGAGGCCAAGCACTTGATTGGTTAGGGTTTTTGCTCCTTGTGGTGTTCGCAGGATTGCTTCAGGAAATGCCATTGTGATTACGAAATTACTTGGCAAGGTAACTTTCCGAATAATAATTTATTTTGTGCTTTTATGTTTATAATATCACCAAGGTGATCCATGGGTGGAGGCATGTATTGGTTGTTTAGTTATAAAGTTTTAATTTTCTTAACTCTATGTATTTTGAGCAGGCCGTCCATAGTCAAACCCATCACCTCTGCCTTTCATTGAAGGACTTTAAAGAGAAGAGGAAAAGGTAAAAGATGGGTAAAGAGAGAAAGAAAATGTGAAAATTGAAAAAACTTTATGTGATGATGGTAATTTTTAAATATATTAAAGGGGGATTTTGTCTAACAAAATTTTTGACATTTCCCCCACCCTTAGCATAGCTATTACTGAAGTCCCCTTGGTAATGGCTATTTAGATTTAAAATTTTTGATCTTTTCCTCGAAATGGCCATTCCTTTGAAGCAAACAAGATATTAAATAGGGTTTAGAAATAAGAGGGATGGTTATTCCATTCCCCCAACCAAGCATGTTACGCATTTATTTTTTATTCCTTATTTCTATTTTTCACTTTATTTCTAAACATATCTTATTTAATTATTTTTTATAATTAAGACGTTCCACTTGGGGATAACTTTACTTGATAAATTACTGGACCATTTCTTTTTCTGGGAAAAGCACCTTTCGCATCAAGTAAATTTAATTAAAAAAAAACCAACTCTATTATTGCATTTCAAAATGAATTCATCCCATAGGAAACAAGACCTGATCGGACCATACCAAGACAAAGGCACAACAAAGAACGTCCAAACCACAGTCCTCGAGTAAAATATGCCACAAAATAGGCCACGTCTCAGCTCTAGAATTGCCAACTGCCAAGCCAACAACCGCTTATCTTGTTATTAACTAGTACTTGTACAAAAAGTCAAATTTTATTGACACCTTTAAAAGTTTAAAATTTAAGTTCGAGCTTAAATTCTTTTATTTAAAATTTTTCTATTGTTATAGTATAAAAAAATATTTATGTTAGTATTTGAATATTTTTAAATATATTGAATAATTAAAATATAGAAGAAATAATTATTTAGATATAAAATAATCTTTGAGACTAGATTGAACTTGAAAATTCTTGTTTGTGACTCGATCTGAGTTAAATATAACAAGTCACCCATCCCATTAACAAGTCGAGAAAATAAATCATATTATATGTTACCAAAATTATTATATTCATTAAAAATTAATTTAAAATAAATATTTAGAAATATTATTAATGAGATCATAATACAAGATATAAAACTTTTTGGCCTTTCTCAATTGATCCTACCTTTGAAATTATAATATCAAACCATCTGTTTTAGCAAGTAAATATTATTTTTTTTAGATTTGAGGGAAAGAAGATTGGAATTCTGCTATTTAAGTAAGAAGATCATATACCAATTAATGAGTCAAATGCTCGAGTGCAATAAGCAAATATTATTACTTCCAAAAGTAATATAATATTTAATAGATGGCATGCGATTTGGGAATAAGATTTTTTTTTTGTTGAAAAAACGACATTATGAACGCAACATTTATAAAATATGTCATGTCCTTTTTTATGGGAGAGTTGTCTAATAATACACACTAGCTAGCCACGAGATGTTTGGGAATATGGTTCTTGTTCTTTCAAACCACAAATTGCGAAGCCGAGTGAGAGAGCAAAACTAATTCTGACACCAGTTTCTGGTTGAAACCGTTCTACTTGCGCCCTATCCCACTTTCGTTGTTCATCTTTTTCCTTACATTGATTTGAGAGTGAACGACTCCCATATCTTGTCACGACTCGGAACTCCCATCGAGCCCGTGACAACCGCCGCGACGTCTCGATCAACATTCATTACCCGGAATGTCAACCGGAACCTCGCAAGGCTTTAATATCAGCTTCTCATTTCCCCTGTGGGTAACTGTTTCCAAATACCACATTCTAAAAGATTTTAAACTGTTTCCAACTTAAACAAATAAAATAATAATTTTCGTCTCACAGGGGTATTTTGGTCATTTATCCTAAAAATCTCAAAATCATCTAAAAATATAGTATGTAAGTGGAAAACACATATTTCATAATCAAAAATAATTTTGGATGTCTAAAACATTCGTTTAAAATGGAATTATGACTATTATAATAAAATAAAAATATTCAATAAAATATTCAATTTTCACATAAAACGATATTTTAAGAACACTGCATAAATAATTTTTATAGCGTAAAAGCAAAATAAATTCTTACATACCATAATACAGATAACCAAAGTATAGAATTTAATTTACAGTGACACGTGGGCCCACGAATGACCAAAAGTATCAAAAGAAATGAACCTACAGTTTTTGGATGTGGCAAGTTCAACTGTAATCCTCGCCGATATCAGTTATCTACAATCTATTCTGAGCCTGAAATGGGTGGAAATGAGGGTGGTGAGATTATAAAATCCCAGTGAGTAAACAAACATCACTCAAAATATCTAAAGTCGAGTAAAAGGAGACTATTAAAACATTTCATCAAACTGTAATTTATCATCTTTCAACTTATTTCAACCAAATGAAATCAATTTATTTAAAGCAAGTAATCAGTATGGCTTATGAATTTCTTAAAAAGCTTGGCTCATGCCAAAAATTATTATCATACTCAGTTATTTGGGATACCTTGGCCGAGGGCTATCCCAACTGAGTCCGCCAAGGCTATTAGAAAGTCATGTTTTTATTTTGAAAACATAGCCATTCCTTGACGTTGGCCGAGTTCCCCTTCACGAGGTGGTTTGGCGTGAAGTGAACTCTAAAAGTTATACCTCAGGAGTTACCCTACTCGCCTCTCCAACCGAGGTAAAAATATAACAGGATTCCGTGCCCCTCTAATAGGCTAGTCCACAGAATCCAGCCCACTGCAGCAGGTCAAACCCACCATACAATAAAATTTTGACAGCATGACAGGGCTAATATATTACTACCCAGCCTGCAAGGGTAAAATAAAGCAATTCATATAATTCATAAAAAACACAGCCCAGCCAGTCATGCCAATACAATAACATAAGCCATTAATTCAATTTTAAATTTACAACATATCAGTGGTCTCCAATTACTCTATTTTCAAAATCGTTATTTCGTTTCAAGACAATTTATAAAATATTTTCATTTAAACTCATTTTGTTTACAAAACATAAAAATTTACCATTTGAACTCATTTTCATAAAATTCACCAAAACCGAATAAAAACATACTTTAGATAATTAAAATGATGGTAAGGTTACTCACCGTGTCTAGAGTGAGGATTTTCGAAATACTCAGACTATTGGTCCTCGGGTGCAATTCCCTTGCCTTTATCGGAGGACTCACCACCTTGACACAGTACAAAATCGAGAAATTCACCACATTGGTACTAAATTGAAATTAAACTAATTTAGACTACTAATGCTTGATATGGAATGCAAAAATGTCTAAATTTTTGCCTAAATGCGGTGTTAGCCTATTTCGGTCTTTTACCCGATAAATCGATATACGCGTCCGTTTAAACTCCAAATTAATTTTTTTCAGTTTCTATACCTCAATTGCACCCAAATTGACTTAATGTCCCTCAGTGTGGTGCAAATTATCAGTCTCGATAGCAAATTACGAAAATACCCCTAGTGGGTAAAAATTCGTATTTTTGCTCCGAAAATTTCCATTATTTTTCTAGGCTCATAATTCATCATTATTCATCATAATTCCTCAAATAAACATCAAGATCAGCAGCCAATATTCCCCTAGAAAATTCGGCATAATGGGTTTCAATGGGAGAAAATTATATCTCTAGCTTATTTTTGCTATATTTCAATATAACTTAACTAAAATCACTTAATTCAATTAAAATCAACCAAAAATCAAGCTCAAAACTCATCCATGGAGGTTTGGCCAGCATGGGTGTCCATACCCACTTTCTAATTTTGCATGGAAATGAGAAAAAAATGCATGGGTAGTGAAAATCACAAGGAAAATCAATGAAATTTACCTTTTCAATGCTTGATTTCTTGATTTCTCTTGATTTTCCCCAAATTTTCAGGTAGGGTTCTTATTTGTTTTTTTCCCCCTTTTCTCCCCTGGTTTGGACAGCTGAAGAAGATGAGAATTCTGGAATTTTTACCTTTTTAAAGGCTAAAATAATATAATATTATTTTATTCATTTTTTTAATGTTTTATTAATTCCTTAAATTCTAGCCATCCATTTGTTTCCAAATTTTCACCATACACTTGTCCCACATATCCATAGCTTAGATAAAATTCTCAGACTTATCCAAAGTCTTGGTGGAGTAATTTTGAAATTTACACTTTTACCCCCGTAAAAGTCAAAAATTACATTTTTGCCCCAAAAACTGAAAAATTGTCCATAGACATATTTTTCATCCCTTATACTCATACCATCCTCCAATTTCTCAAATTTGATCTAAATTCTCTCAAAATCTCAAATTTTATCCGCGGGTAGCAAAATTACGATTTTGCCCCTACACTCTAGAAATCACCGGAATTTAACTTTTTCACTGCCAAACCCTCAAATTATACTCCAATACTCAAATCATACTCCAATAAGTCAAATGGGGCCAAAAAAATTCTTTTCTAAAAATTCCCATTGTGTCCCTAGGTGGTAAATGACCATTTTGCCCCTTGATAGTAAAAATTCCGGTTTGACTCCAAATTGATTCTCGAACTCCAAATCACCATATTAAACCATTCTGGGACTTTAATATTCTTAATTTCATTTTAAATTCTCTATTTGATCTAGTTTGAGGCTTACATTAACTTAATTGTACCATTTGGTATATTGTCGTCTTTTAACGATTTTTCTTTCGGGGCTTTTCAAGTATGCAAGCATATTGTCAATCATATGAATGACATGGAAAGTATTTTATAAGGTCAGGCTTGACATATCTAATAAATATTCTATTGAGTTTGTCACCGCAACAACAATTTTACTAATAATTTTTTTACGTCAAAACATTCATCAAGTCTCTATGTTCATGTATTTTTTACATCAAAATACTCATTAAGTCATTATATCTATGCATTTTGTTCAATTTAATCTCCTTAGTCCCTTAATTTTAGGAATTATTTTAATTTAGTCGCTTCTCCTAATGGCATCCAATTTTGCCGTTAAAAGGGATGACGTCAACTCTGATGTCAACTGATATGACATATTTTGATTATGTGGCACCCACATGATAATATGACATAGCACGTCGTGATGTAACAGTGCCACAGGACACTAATATGATGACATGGCACTGACATGTTGACATGTTAGTGCCATATGACAGATCAAAAAAATTTTAAAAATTTTTTTTATGCTACGTCATTGGGACTAAAATTAACAAAAATATATAGTATAGGGACTAAATTCAATAAAATTGAGATGTTGAGGGACTAAATTGAAAAACATATTTAAAAAATACAAATCTTTAAGTAAATGATAAATATACTTATTAATAAGCAAAATATTTAACTATAAAAGATTTATGGTGTTAAAATATTTATATAAATATTTTTTACTTGATTATTGATTGTAGAATATGTACATTAATTTATCTTTTTAGTAAAAATTAAGTTTGCATCCTCCTTCTATAAAAACAATTTCAAAAAAATTTCATACTTAAAGTAAAATTTAGATGAATAACTTGTATTATGATGGAAAAAAAATTAAGTCAAATAAATTTCAATTTTTTATACTATTTTAAATAGAAAAAAAAGAATTTATTTAGTCCTTTTATATAATTTTATTCCAACATAATGCAAGTTATTCATCTAAATACGACTTTAAGTATGAAATTTTTTCAAAATTTTTTGTAGAAGGAGAATTCAAACTTAATTTTTGTAAAAAAGATAAATTAATATACATATTTTAGAATCAAATAATCAAGCAAGAAAATATTTATATATATTTTAACACAATAAATCTTTTACACTTAAATATTTGGCTTATTAATAAGCGCATCTATCATCCATTTAAAGATTTGTAACTTTTAAATATTTGTTTTCCATTTAGTCCCTCAACATCTTAATTTTATTTAATTTAGTCCATGTACTATATATTTTTATTCAATTTCGTACCTATGACATGGCACAAAACATTGTTTTGGAAATTTTTTTTATTTGCCATATGGCATTGACACGCCAATTGGTCAGTGCCACATCAACATTGCCACATTAGCATATTAGTGCCACATGGCACTACCACATCATCACATTGGTGCCACGTGGCATGCCATGTCATCTTGTGGGTATCATGTCATCAAAATATGCCATGTCAGCATTGATGTTAGCACTGACATCATCCTTTTTAACAAAAAAATTGGATGTCATTAGGGGAAGGGACTAAATTGAAGTAATTCTGAAAATCAAAGGACTAAATTGTTTCGATTTTGAGTATAGGGATTAAATTGAACAAAATGTATGGGTACAGGGACTTGGTGGGTATTTTGATCATTTTTTTAATTAACATTTAGCAATGTGTCATAACCACACAAATATTTGAAAAAGTCATTGTTATTGGACTAAATCATTTCATTATACAAATTTTATCATGTAATTCAATCTTTTCATCAACTATAGTTAGGAAAATAAGGTTAAATAACCAATAAGGGGATGAATTGGTTATGAATTACAAATTTCTCCTTTTAAAGAACTCTAAAAGTGCAACAAAAATATGAGAAGTAAAATAGCAAAAATAGAACATGAGCTAAACAAGTAAAGTGCTGAACGATAAAGAATACTCAACCAGATTTTTATAGACATTTGGCCTTTCAATGCCCACATCCTCTCCCTTGATAGCACAAGGAGTTCAAATCCACTATCAACTTGCCTTTATCAACAAGGTTAGGTGTAACCCTTACAACATGCTTTTTAACAGGATCAAGCGTAACTTTCACAACATGCTTTTCACAAGATTAAGCATAACCCCAACCAAAACACTACCTTTTTTAGGTTCAAGCACAACCTTTACACAGAATACAACATTTTAAAGGATTAGGCAAAACCCCTCCACCTTTTGGTTGGAAGTATAACCAATACAATAATAAATTCTCAAAAGAATCTTTAGCTCAAAACCTTTATGAAGGCTAATAAAATGTTTAGGTTAAAAAAGATAAGAGCTTTCTCAAGAGAAATGAATAATGAAGTGAGGTTTAGGTTCAAAAAGCTCTAGTTGAGAGATAAAAATGGGAACTTTATCTTCTATTTTTGCTCAAAGAATGAATTTTTCTACTATTGCTTTCTTGCCTATTTTCTTTCTTTTTGACACTTCGAAATCTTTTCAAAATTGTTCAACATAGCTCAAAATTTCACCTTTAATGTCCTCAAAGTAGATATTTATAGGCTCTATGATTTCTTGCCCATTGGAGTGAAATTTGAATCAACTTTCATACGTTTTAGCCAACTTGCACATTCAGTCGCACATAGAGAATCAATTTTTTGATCATGAGTTATCAGTTCTTCATGAAGTCTGGAGCTTTCTATCTGCGAAGAATTGATTCTTCTTTTTTAAGATGTTGATTCTTCATAAAGTTTGAAACTTTCTATCTCTAGGGAATCAATTCTTCATAAAGTTTGAAACTTTCTATCTCTAGGGAATCGATTCTTGTTTCCAAAGATGTTGGTTCTTCCACGACTTGGTTCAAATGTGACACTTTTGCATTTTTGGAGAATCGATTCTTCTACCTTAAGGTGTCAGTTCTTCTCTATTGACTGGCACCAAATTTTGAATTTTAGCTTGACTTTTGAGGTTGCAATCTTATCCATTCACACCATCTCTTTCTTGGTCACCAAGTTTCTGATCCTTGGTCACCATCTCTTAGAATCGATTTTTGCTCTTTGAGTTGTTAGTTCTTCTCAATTCTAATAGCTTCAAGAATTGACTTCTTCTTATTTTAGAATCGATTCTTCACTATTGCTTTCAACAAAGAACTAACTTCTCCCATCTTCAAAATTGATTCTTCATGTGATAAAGAAATAAATTTTGCTTTCTTCTCATTGAAGAATCAAAACTTTGATTTCGAGAATTTGATTTTTAGGCTAGCACTTTAAGTTTGAAAACATGAAATCTTTGGAAAACCTTCAAAACACTTCTTTAAGTTCAAGAGAATTATCATTCACTCTCAAAGCATATTCAATCAATGTCAACATTTCAATATAACTCTCTTTTTAAATTCAGCTTCAAAACATTTTTGAGGATTTTCTTTATATTCAAAAACATTTTCATTCATCGTCAAAGCATATTTAGTTCAATCAATTTTGTCATTTCAAAACAAGAATAAAGTTAACAATCTCCTTCTTTTTGATATGACAAAATTAAGAGCTATATTTGCTCATTGAAAAACTGTCACGACCCAAATTTTAGGTACGAAATAAGTCCAATGGACGTAGTCCACTAAGCCCAAGCAAGCCTATTAATATAACCTGTTCATTGTGCCATCAAGGTTACGAAAGTCACATTTCATAAATTCAATATGAAATAATGATAACCATTTGTCAACTTGTAGTAGCATTACCCACCAAAATATACCTATAGTGTCTACCACATGTATCTTAATAATTTATATTAGGTTTGTCTATACATATCGAAAAGGAGACTCGATTTTCAGCGGAGAGACTCGGGCGAAAGTATAGCTACTAAATGCTGAGACACTTACCAAGAGTCGAATCTACGAGGACACCTCGACCTAGTTACCGACTGCCTCCTGATCTGAAAACATGAAGTTGAAAACGGTGAGTACCAACTCAATGAGTGAACATAAGAAAGGAACAAGCAAACGAGAAGGAAAGTTTAAAGAAATCATAATGCATTTGTCTTAAAAACAATGCAATTTAGTTTCATTCTTATTAAAACCCCTCGTTAAACCCTTAAATGGTTAATCACTAGATAATGATGAATCCATACATAACAAATAATTTGAAGAATTAAAGCTTCAGTGATAACAAGCAAGTTAAATGCAGCGATGGGTCCTTGCTGCAGCGAAAAGGCATTCTCGCTGCAATGAAGTTTGGGCTCAAGTTATTAGCTGAAAGTGGGTTTATCAACTGGCCGAAGGTTTCTCTCTAAAATTCCTCATTTCAAACTTAATTAAATAAACCCCTAAATGTTGAAAGTCCATGATCATCTATGGTGCAATTGAAATGGAAAAATATGGCAAAACCAGCAAGATAGCATAATGGATAGAAAGTTTCTCGCTGCAACGAAATTCAACCATCCAAACAAAGAGTTTATTGCTGCAGCGAGAATGCATTCTCGCTGTAACGAGAACCAGGTCTGGTAAAACCCTCAAAACTTGAGAGTTTCTCGCTGCAGCGAGATTCATTCTCACGGCAGCGAGAAACAGAGCACTAAGAAAAAGTCTCCATTCCCTCAAGAAAAGGCCATCCTGCTGAAATGACAAAAGCAACATGAAACACAAATAAATTCCCAAAGTTCAACATGTCAAATTTTCACATGCATTACAACCGTATACCATATTCATAAGCTTTTGATAACACACATATCTATGTATGTATATATATATATATATTAATCATCATGCGCACCCCCCCATCATCATCAGCTCATATGCACTCTCACTAGCACATGGCTGGGTCATCATCGGCTTATGCGCACTCCTACTCGCACATAACCGGGTCAATATCATTACTCACATCAAAATATTTTATCAAGGGCTTGTTCCTTGGCACACATTTTTAAAGAAAAGTTGGAATAAATCATTCAAATGTGTCATACAAATACAATTATATCTCCCAAAATGATTTTGAAATGCAAGTTCATTCACCGGTATTTTGTTGAACCTTTAGTCGACTCTAACTTCCCTAATGGTCCAAATGGGCCGATGGGGCTTCGTTGGAACCTATATCACTAGCATCACCAGTAAGTCAATTCACATACTTATAAATTCTAAAAGCTATCTCTTAGCTAGCTTCCAATTGCCATTTAAGTGGCTATCTATGTTCACGATCCTAATCACTTTAAAGTGAATGAACAACCTCAACTACCAAAACACCCACAAGTCTAAACACTAATCATTTTCAACACTAAAAATCAATTCTAATTCACTATTCACCTTGGTAGCTTTGTATTTGAAATTCTTTCCAAAAACTTTCAAGCTATTATTAAAGCTCTCTCTTTCTCTCTCTAAACTACCTAGCTAGTGAGAGAAAGTATGGATATAAGATTTTTCAAGGGTTTTAAAGAGAGAGACTGAAAAAGCACAAAGGTTCTATGAAAGGGTGCACAAAAGCATGAAAATTGAAGCTAGTTTGAGAGAGGTTATGGAGGTTTCATATCAAGCTTCCATGGAGAGGGAAACAAACGTGAGATGGAATGAAGGAAAAGAAGAAGAAGCTATTGGAGAATGAATAAGCTGCTTGAAGAAAAAGATATTTATAGCTCAAGCTTATCCAACCCCACTTAAATTACGAAAATGCCCTCAACTAGTTAGCTTGTTCTCCTCCAACCCTTTATGAAATCTTTTACTCTTTTAATACTGAATTAAAGTCCATAATGGTCTAAAAATGACAATTTTGCCCCTACCTTGGGAATCATCATTATTTTTATTTCCTTCACCATTTTACTTGTATTTCATCATTCATTTATGCCTTAGTACTTAGGCCTTAATATTGTTTTAAAAACTTACTTTTAGGGGCTTACTAAGGAAATGATGAAACTACCCCTAGCTCGTGTTATTGCATCTATGCCTAGTTACGAGCCTATATAGGTCGAGGTCTCCCAAAAACTCCCCCTTGAATCTGTGCTCTTTTCAGAAAGATTTATATTTTATATTTAAGTTTGAAAGCATTTTGAAATCATTTTAAAAAATCCTTCCATGAGATTTAGAGAAGTTAAGCTTGGCAAATTTACTTGCAATATTTTCCCCATTTTGTTATATAAACATGGAACAAAAAATAGATTACAAGTAGTATATAACTCATAGAGAGAACCCATCATTAGTAGCAAAAGTGTAATTAAAACATCCACGAAAAATGGCTAGTCAAAAATATCGATCAACATCAAAAAGCTATGCCATTTACTATTTTCATGCACTATAGATATCAGAATAACCAAACTATTCAAATCAACTTAACAAAACGTATGATAGATGAATGTACGCAAATGAAAATATAAAAGTCATCCAATAAAACTGAAAAATCAAATGTTCTAAAGACCACAAGAAATGGGTTCCATATCTACAAAATTTGAGTAGAGTATTTTAAGATTTAATGTTTGTCTTTAATGAACTAATTTAAAGATCAGCTATTTGAGTCAAAATTCTTCTTAAGCTGACTCATCATTTTTATTGTGCTTTTCTCGTTCATATAATAGCTTTTTGATCTGATTATCAAAGTAGCTGTCCATTTATGCAATTAAGGGGATCATGGTGGTTTGGAAAGGAGGATCTTCAGTGTCAGTAAATTCCCTGCCATCATCGGTTTTTGTTTCTTTTTGTTTAAGAGCTTCTGCAGGTGTCACATTCTTTCAATGCCATTTTCCTTCAATTAATTGATATTCAAAATCTTTTGTCGCTTCTTTAATGGCCTTTTGAACTTGGCATCTCATTTGTAAGTCTACTGCAATGTCAATATAAAGTGCTTCCATTATTTGACTTATCAGCATTCTATGAACTAATCTTTTATTCTTTCCTTCAATTATTTCCATCATTTCTCCAAGAATAAAATGACCTAAGTTTATTTGCTTGTGTTTAATATGATACATGAAGAACAAATCTTCATGCTTCACATATGAATATTCTTTCCCACTTGGTGTAAAAAACCAACATAAAATCAAGTGCAAAATTCTATCATGAAAGCTTAGACAGTTGACATTAAACGATTCTAATGCAGTTGGTGGAGGAAAGATAAAGAATTCAGTTTCTAAATCATGTTCATTCAATCCGCTGCATAGACTTTCTAGTTCTATTCCAAAATTAAGAATTCTTAAGACATGGTTAATTACTGGTGGATAAATACCTATTTCTCTTCCCATGATTGATGTGGTGAACATGAGCTTGGAAGTATATGCCTTTCCTTCATTGTCAATGAATATTGTGTCAGCATTTGAGGAGAAGACCTTGACTAAATTCTCATAATAAGATTTATTCATTTTTAAAAGTGTCAACCGTTCCTATTCTCTGAAATTCTCTATATATGGAAATTCTAATGTACTCAAGTAATCAAAATCAATTGGCTTACTAAGAATCACCTGAAGATATGAAAACAAACACAAATACCTTCGTCTTTGTTCATGACTATTGAATTTCTTTTTAAAACTGTGCTTAAAACTTGATGAAGATTCACATCTTTGGTCTCTAGTAGAATTTTCATGCCTTGTTGTCAAGACTGGTGATCCTTTTGATGAACAATTTGTGATGAAGCGAAATGGAAAAGTTTCACAACAGACTTACAATAAAGTTATAAGAGTTGAACAGAGCAACAATATATATATACATTTTTTTTTTAATTTCACAAGATGAGTTGTCTGACCTTTTTCCTTCCTTTTTGGAAGTTTTAATACCCTATAAGTGGATTGTGTCACTTTAACTTAGTATATTTATTTCATCTGACTACCATGTTCTCAATCTTTGACTCTCTTAGTGAAAGTCATTAAGACATAGAATTCAGACCTAAATACTCTACCTTTGTACCTAGGGGTGACAAAAAGTTGGATGGCTTCTCATAGTAAATGCGTGTGTTTCATGTCATGATAAATCATTCAAGATAAACATCAACTGTAACATTATTGATATTTCATCATTGTTCTTACCTTGATTTTCATACTTGTTCCAAGCCTTGTAAGAAGTCTCGAGTTCTTTGGAAACCACTTTGTGTAAGAATTGATTCTTCAAAATAAAGATATCAATTCATGCACTTGATGTTCTGGTTTTCCTCTTTCTTGCCTTGATTTGCCAACGACACAAATTCTTACTTGATTTTTGGTATCCAAATTTCTTTGGATCTTTTTGTTAGTCACAAGAATTAAAAAGGATAAACTTTTTTGAAGTTCACACTTATTTAAAAAAAAAAGTTAGAATAAAATTTTATTTTATTCATTCTTGAAATTCAATCAATCAAATTTCATTTTGTAGTTTTCAAATGTATTTCTTAGCTTTTCATTTTCCTTTTCTATGTCATTAAGTTCCTTTTGAAACAATTTAAATTTCATCTTCAAATTTTATTTTCATCTTCCAACTCAAGTTTTGCATTAGTCAAAAAATTATTTTCAATACAAAGATTTGGAATCCTTTCTTCATTTTTCTCATACTTATGAACCATTTCATTAAAGGCTTTTTCAAATTCTTTACAAGTGAACTTTACTTTCCTTCTAAATCTAAGGATGAATATGGCTTATAAGATAAAGAACTTGCCTCACAGCCTTGCCTTGAGAAATGAATCCTACTTGAGTCTTCACAAGTTATTGAACTTTTTGCTTCATGGTCTTTTTCTTGCAACTCTTTTTCTCCACACATAAATTCTAGTCTTTCGCAAATTTCTTTGGCACTATTACACATAGAGACATTGTTGTATGCTCTTTCTTCGAGTGCAACAAAAAGAATATGCATGGCTTTAGCATTTAACTCTGGTATTTTCTAAATCATTTGAATCCCACTTATTCATTTTCTTGATATGCTTGGATGGTCCTTTATCAATTATTCTCTAAATTTCAAGATCATATGCTTGAATGAACTGTTTCATTTGATTTTTCCATTGGGAATAGTTTGCAACATTAAATTTTAGAAATTTCATAGATGATTTGAAGCATTTATTATATTGATACATGTATTGATACATTCCCTAATACATTCCCCAATGTATCGATACATTTATTATAAGATGAACATCTATTGATCCATTGTCCAAATGTATCGATAGATTTGAAGCAGAGAGTACCTAGGGGAAAAAGTATCAATACATTTCCCCATGTATTGATACATTTTTGGCCAGTGAGCATTCTGCCTTATTGCTATCAATACATTGCTCAATTTATCAATAGATTTAAATGGAAATTGGTGCACATGTATCAATACGTCACTGGCAAGAAGAAAAAATAAAAAGGGGCTCGAGCTATCCACCCTTTTAAAACAAAAAACCTAACTCTCTCTCTTTAAGCCACTGAAAACCTTAACCTCCAAACAGATTTTAAGTTTTTTTGAGCCGATTTCGAACTTGGAAAATGCCTCTAAAGGTAAGATTACAGCTTTTAACCGATTAGTTTTCAATTTAATCAGTTAATAACTAAGAAATCAATTTTTCCAACTTTGGTGAATCCCTTCAATTTTACTGGAATTTGGAGTTTAGATTCGTGCAATCTAGCTTCTAAGGTATGGGTTTCGCTCATTATTGAAGGATTTGAGCTTGGATGTTGGATTGTTAAGAATTTAGTTATTTTTAAAAAAGTTGGGTATTTTTAAAAAGCCAAGAATCAATTAGGTTTGTGATGTTTTGATGTGTTCAAAGGGGGAAACTAAGCTATTTGACCAAGGTGATGAAAAAAAAGGCAATTAGAGGCTGAAGTTGAGCTTGGTTGTAGAGCAGCTATAATTCATCATTGTGAGTGGGTTAATTTAAAACGCATGAGATGCATGACGCATGATAGATGCGCAACACTGGTACTAGACATTGTATGTAGGCCTAAGTAAACATGCCTAAGCTAGAGAAAAATCATATATATGAATATATATATATAGTTGTGATTGTATGTGTTGTGATATGTATGCTTTGGACAAGCTGCTTGGTGGCCTGTGTTGCTTGTATGAGCCTAGACTAGGAAATCTAGAGGATACGATGAGTGTTTAGAAGCAAATCACCCTAGACAATTGATCTTTGATGGATTATGACCCTTTGATGACTTAAAGATTTAAGGGCATTTAGAATCACATCGAGCTTATAAACGATTGACACTCGTCTGACATGAATTATGATTGATGTGGATATATGGAATGATGAAGGCACTATAGCCTTATTTGTGATTTGTATTCCATTCGATGGATGAATTTTGGACGTTGAATTGATTTAAGGTTGACTGGAGTCTTATCCCCCTGTGACTCTGTTCTGTGCCTATAGAGATGGTGGTAAACAGGGATGGTGGTATTAGTGTTGCCTATGATTCTTGTCTACAATGCTTTGATGCCATTTGTCTTAGAATACTCCAAGTGATGCAGTCCATTGGGAGATTACTCAAGACGATGATTTTGATTCTTCGAACGTTGTTTCAGCACGTGCGTGATTTGTTTCTCCTTTATAGCTTCGCCCTGAGTGTGATTTGACTCCACCAGTTATGTTGGTTCCTATAATATGTGCTAGAGGGGGGTGAATAGCACAATTTGGCTCTTAACAATATTGGAAACTAATTTTCAGAACTTAAAAAATTAAAAACAGAGTATAAGATGCACAACAATTTAAACTGGTTCGGTCCAAGACCTACATCCACTACCTTGATTATCCAACCAAGGTTTTTTTCACAAATTCACTAAACATCGGTGAAATTCGCAAGTTTTCACCAAGCTTTACAATGGCTTTTACTAGGCTCAGCTAAAACCTTTTACACTAGTTTTTCATGGGCACAACTAAAACCCAAAGTGATTTTCCAAAGCTCAATCACAACCTACAACAATCAAGCTATCCCAAGCTTGAATAACCCCTTAGAGTAACTCCTTCACTCTAAGAATACAAGAGAAGTAATAAAGAAGTACCTATGATCACTTACTTGATCTAGATGGTGCAAGATGAAGTGTTGAACTCTATTATAAAGATTGGCGTTTAAGTGCAGTAAGGTGCAGTGAAGCTTTTCTAGTTTTTTTCTACATTCTATAGCTCAAATCTCATTCAAGGCTTCAAAAAACTTGTTTCTCACTGTTGGAAGACCCTTTTATACTTGGAGATGCAACTTTGATGGCAATTTGATAGTTTATGGCCGTTGGAAACAGTTGAGGATGAGTTCTAGCCGTTAATCTGTCTTATAGTGCTCTGGTTCAAATTACAGACAGAGAGCTTTTAGTCGACTGACTTGGTCAACTAAGTTGATTCTGTTTCTGGTTTGCAGATCTTGGTAGAAAGCAGTTAATCGACTGTCTTGGTCGACTAAGTTGATTTTGTTTCTCAAACTCTTCAGCCCGCCATTTCTCTAATTTGAAACTTTGATCAACCAACTTTCTTCCTTGTTTCACCAATAAGCTTCCTCTTTGTTAGACAGTTACATCTTGTTGATTTTATCCCTCTTTTTCTTTCAAGAATACTCTTTGAAGAGTTAATAAATTAATTTCATATATTAATTTCCTGCACACTCAAGTAAAGGTATTAGACACACATAAATAGGAATGATTTATTATCATCAAAAATTAATGGGGCCAACAAGTTGGCCATTGTGCATGATTTGATGATGTCTTAGGGAGGACCATGCTATGATTGTGATTCAATTTGTGTGCAAGACATAAGATAGCCTTGGATTGGCCATGATAAATTTGATCTAAATTTGATATGATACTTTGGCAACTAGGGTGTGCCGTGGGGGATAACTTTGTATGGCTATGAAGACAAGCCCAATGATATGTATGATATTTATGGAGACTCCTTGGGGATGATGATTTCCCATAATATTATAGATGATTGCTAGAATCTTTGGTTGCACTAGTAGTGCTTTAAATAATTGTTTGTATATTTATATATATAAATGTTATTTATTTGCACCCCTCACTAAGTATTAGATGACTCACCCGTTTTGTACCATGTGTAGATAAATAGGCCACAAGATTATGTGGCAAAGATTGTTTAGTTACAACCCAGTTTTTTCATCGAGTAGGTTTCCACCCGATATGGCCACTCTGATGCATCTGTTGTGAGCTTCAGCTCCACTTTTGGTTTAGTTTTGTATGTAGGCATGTTGTGCCATTTAAACTTGTTTTAAGGGTTGTAAAGTACGAACCTACTTTAATGCCCAATGTATGGCCTTATGAATATTTTGTATGAATTATGTGCTAGGGATAATATTTTATATTTAAATTTGAATTTTAATTATAAATATTTGGTTATGAAATCCTTTGGCTATGTGTTATGTGATTTAAAGTTTTGAGGCTTGTTCGAGACTCATGGGCTCCGCCTACCAAGCTTGTGCATTGGTAACGGAACCCCAAGTTTAGGTCATGACACATAGCCAAGGGTTTCAAAACTCATATATTCAAATAATATTTCAACTCAAATACATAAATGTTGCCCCTTGACACATAGTTGATACTCCATATTTAATACAATAGTCATAAGGCCATATATTGGCCATCAAAGCAAGTTCATACTCAACAACTCTTACACAAATTCAAATCACACATTATGCCTACATACAAAAATAAATCGAATACGAAGTAAAACCTCATGATAGACACAGCGAAGTGGACGTGTCAGATGGTTTTTGGTCCAATTGGAGTGCTACAGAGGGGTGAATAGCACTAAAAATTTTTTGTTCATCCCTTTAGAGCTTGAAGAGCTCTTAATCAACTAGATGAAGGGAAAGACTAAAACTTATTAGAATTACAAAACACCAAGTAAGGAAAGGTAAAGAGAAGTAGACAATGTAAGAGTATTCATAGTAGTTCAGTCCCCTTGACCTACATCCACTACCTTGATCTCCCAATCAAGGATTTTCAGCCCAACGTCACTATACCGATGGAATTAACAGCTTCCACCAAGCTTTTACAAGGAGAGCTTCTAACCCAAGCTCTAATTCCCTACAACAAGCTTTAAAGTGCTTCTCACATTTTAATTTCCCAAGAAAGAGAAGAAAAAAAAAGTACAACTAAGTACCTTTACAAGTCTGGATAGATTACAATCAAGTTCAAACACTTTTTCTTGTTTTGGAATGAAGATCAAGTGTTTTTGGTGAATAATATTTGGTTTTTTAGTCAAAGTACCTCTTTTCTCTTCAAATCTGTTGTTTTTGACCATTAGAGCTTCCTTTTGTACCTGAGGAGTCAGCTTTTTCTATTGGAGACAGTTTTTATACATTAGAAACAACTCTAATTCATTTCTAGCCGTTATTTTGTCTTTTAGTATTTAAATTCAAAAAGGTAGACTGTCTTTGGCTAACCAATTACAAGCAACTTTAATCGATTATAGCTTCTTTGCTTAGCACTGTACCACTACCGTGTTCTCTACTCTAACAAATTATAAGAGGCTCTAGCCGATTAAGAGTTTGCTGCCTTCAAACTTCTCTTCTTCAGTAGACTTTCTCTAACTAGTTATGGCAAGCTCTAATCGATTACAAACTTTCTGTTTTCACTTCTCTACACAACAGTTTTCCTTTAAATGGTCAGCACTTTGCATAGCTGATTGAAGCTTTACTTCATTCAACCACAACTGATTAAAATCACCTTTAATGAACTAAAAGATCTTCAAATTTTGAACATCTCTATTTTCGCTCCCTTCAATGGTCAGCTATATTTTCAAACTTGTTTTCGGCGCTTGAAGATACTAGGACCTTATGCTCTAACCAATTAACCAGACCTTTTAACTGATTAGCGTATTTCTATTTTGCTTCAACTTATCACACAACCATGCCTTAGCTGATTAAGGTCCCTTCACAATCAGTTACTAAGTTTATGTTTTTGTTCATTACTTGCTTTTTCCTTCTTAACTGATTAACTCTTCATTAAACTTAGCAAGCTCCTCGACTTGCCTTTAACTAACAACTTTGTTAGGGTTATAAAATTAAATCCTACACACTTAAGAGTATAAAGTTAATGAATAAAGTTATAATGAAGTTGGACATTAATGAATGAAGAATGTTTTGTTATCATAAAGAACATATAAAGTTAACATTTTTCCCTTTTTTTGATGATGACAAAACACTCCTAGATTTAAGAGTATAATGTCTTTAAATGAAAAGAATATTTTGTGCAATTTTAAGGATTGCTTGATAACTCTATTACGTAGAGTTATTTTGACACATTTTGGGGGCTTAAGTAGTTAGATCTTTGAGATTTTAGGTTTGAATTGTAGCATTTTAAGTGTTTTTCTAGTTTAAGTTTGATTACATGTTGAATAGTTAATTTAAGTTATTTTAGTTTAATTTTATGTTATTTTGTTTTAAATTACTTTAAGAGTAGTATTGGTTATTTCTCTTATTGCTTTTTGTAGGAAGTTTAGTGTGAAGGCTCATTTGATGAAAATCTGTGCAAATATGGTGATGTCTTCATTCGTATATGTTATGGTATTTTGACCATATCTTTATGTAAAGAATTTCAAATGAAGTGATTCTTTGATCACTAGACTTCTAAAAGGGAGGACTACAACTTTTATGTTTATCACTTTACCCAATTCGGATTGGATCGTGGCCAAAATATTTATTAAATTTGGAGCAGTGCAGTAGTACACATAGACTAAACATGATGCAGTATTTGGAGTATATCTTTCAATCCAAGAGTTCAATTGATATGATTCTTAATCCATTGCAAATTTCAGAGATAAGGGTACAACTTTTATGTTTTCCACTTTTCCCAGTTTGAAGCAGATCAAGGTAAAATTATATTCGAATTTGATAGATCGCTGCCACACTAGGAGAACAAGGCTACAACACTAGCAAAATGAAGCTCACGATACAATTTTCCTGAGAGCTCAGCACTGCAATGCTGGAGAAGGAGCGCTACAGCACTACTGTAGCAAAAAAAACCAGTGCCATGGTGCCAAGAAATCAAAGCCATGGAGTTGGACTATTTTCTAAAAATAAAAATTTGACAGGATTTTAGAAATTAGGTTACTTGGAGCCTATTTAAAGGACCTTTTTCAAAGGTTTTAAGGGGAGGCAGCTACCAACTATTTTGGTAATTTGGAGCCAAGAACAAAGCAAGAAAACAAGAAAAATTGAGAGAGAATTGATATTGCAAAGCTTCAACACTTACTTTCTTTCTCTACTTTTGTGTTTCTTTTATTTGGATTCATGGCTAAAATTCTTTGGATGTTGTTTTTATTAGTTATTATGAGCTAAATTATCTTTCTAGGATTGTGGTGGGTTTCAACATGTAGCTTTAATATTAGTTTCTCTTTTATTTACCATGAATGGGTGTAGTTTTGCTTATTCAAATCTATTCTTAATGCTTTTGATTGCTTGACCAACAATTAACTAATTTGTGAATCTAATTGAGACTCGACAGAGAGATTTTAGATTGGATTAAGGCTTGAATAGTATATGTTCACGTCACTTTGGTGATCTTATTGGCAATTCGGGTAGACATACGCTAATTGCCATACATAGCCACATTAGGACACTTGATTAATGAACTTAATTTAATCGATTCGTATAGACATATAGTGAACTAATTAAGTTAGGTATTTGTACAAGCAACTCGACAGAGACTTGTCCATAGCTTTGGATTCTATGTTAGCAAAACCACCCAGGAAAGATAAATAATAGAAAAGCTGGTATCAGATGAAATGTTGAATGAACCTATAATCCTAGGTATTTAATATACTACTTTTCTCAACTTATTTAGTTTATAGTGAACTAATTACATTAGATATTTGTACAAGCAACTCGACGGAGACTTGTCCATAGCTTTGGATTCTAGGTTAGTAAAATCACCTAAGAAAGATAAATAACAAAAAAGCTGATATCAGATGAAATGTTGAATGAACCCATAATCCTAGCTATTTAATATACTACTTTTCTCAACTTATTTAGTTTGTTAGTTTATTTAGAGTTGATTTTTAATTGTTTTTAATTAGTTTTTCTTCCATTTTCAGATTACTTAAATAAGATTGAGTTGTTATAAGATTTTAGTACTTTGTAAAAATTTAGGAACAAATCTCCATGGGAACGACACTCTACTTCATCACTATATTACTTGTTCAATACATATACCTACGTGTGCAAAATTAAAAGCAAGTTTTTGGCACCATTACCAGAAATTGTGTTTTCTTTGTTATTTGCTAATATTCAAATTTTATAGATTAGTCTTAATTTAGGTTTATTTTTGTTTTGTAGTTGTGTTTAGCTATTGTATGAGAGAGCAAATAACTTGGAGACTATCTCGTGTGATCTAGAAATTGAGAGAACATTTCGTAGACTTCGATGAGAAAATCGACAAGGTGTTGCTCCAATAAATACAACGGCTGATCAACAGGGTGGACAACAAATCCAAGAGCGCGTAGTCGCTGACAATGGTTGCATAAGGGATTATGCTGTTCCTTTGGTACAAGGAATTCCATCAAGCATTCAAAGGCTAGCTATTCAAGCAAACAATTTGGAAATCAAGCCAGCTATCATCACCATGATTCCAACATCGGTTCAATTTGGGGGTCATTTAGCTGATGATCCTAATGGCCATAGAGCAAACTTCTTAGAGATTTGTGACATGTTCAAGCATAATGGTGTCACAGATGATGCAATTCAGTTAAGGCCTTTTCCCTTCTCCTTAAAGGATAAAGCTAAGGCATGGCTAAATGCATTCCCCACTGACTCCATGATAATATGGGATGATCTTGCTCAGAAATTTCTTGCCAAATTCTTCCATCCAGCTAAGTCAGAAAAAATGCGAAATGGCATCACATCATTCATGCAACAAGATTCTGAATCATTCTATGAAGCCTAGGAAAGATACAAAGAATTGCTTAGGTGTTGTCCCCATCATGAGCTCCCAAAGTGGCTTCAAGTTCAAACTTTTTATAATGGTTTTAGTGGGCATGTTCAGACTACCATTGACGCTGCTACAGAGGAGCTTTAATGGCTAAATCGATTGATGAGGCATACAATTTGTTGGAAGAGATGGCTACTAACAACTACCAGTGGCCAACAGAACAAGCAATACATAGGAAAATAGCTGGAATTCATGATGTAGATGCATTTTTAGCATTATCTGCTCAGGTAGCTGCTTTAACTAAAACTCTTGAATCTTTTGGTACTGATAGTTTGCAAAGTCCTTTTTGTAACTTGTGAGTTATGTGGAGATAATCATGCAAGTCATTAGTGTCCAAGCCCAAAAAAGGCAGTGCAATTTGTGGGTAATAGATAATAGAATAATCCCTACTCCAACACTTACAACTCAAGGTGGAGGAATCATTCTCAACCAAAGTTCACCCTCAACTCTAAGGCCAAATGCACCTCTAGTATTTCACCAGCAAGCCGGCACACCTATTTCAGAAAAAAAGCCAACTATGGAAGATCTTCTAAGGCAGTACATGACACAGAATGATAACATTATACAAAGTCAAATAGCTCTCATTCAGAGTCAAGCAGCATCAATTCAAAACCTTGAGACTCAGGTTGGTCAACTTACCAATTTATTAGACAACCGACCTCAAGGAACATTGCCTAGTGATACAAAGGTGAATCCAAGGAGAGACAGCAAAAAACAAGTTATGGCAATCACCTTGAGGAGTGAAAAAGAGGTTGAACATAGTGTTAAGCAAGCTAATTCTCAAGATGAGCTTGTTGAGAATAAAACAGTGATTGAGACAGTTGATAAGCAAAGTCAAAAGAAGGAAGCAAAGGTAACTTTACCACCACCACACTTTCCTCAATGCCTTCATAAACAAAAGTGTGGTAAGCACTTCCAAAAATTTCTTAATGTATTCAAAAAGCTTCACATCAACATTCCTTTCGTAGAAGCTTTAGAGCAAATGCCATCATATGTGAAGTTTCTGAAGGAAATATTGCCAAAAAAAGAGGAAACTGAAGGACTTTGAGACAATTACACTCATTGAGGAGTATAGTGCAATAATCCATAATAAGCTTCCACCAAAGCTTAGGGACCAAGGGAGTTTTTCTATCCCTTACTCAATTGTTAATTTTAATTTTTCAAAAGCTTTGTGTGATTTAAGTGTTGGTGTCTCAATTATGCCTTTGTCTGTTCCTAGGAGAATTGGACTGAAAGGGATTCAACACACTATAGTCACCTTGCAACTAGTTGACAGAACAATAAGGCACCCCTGTGGTGTGATAAAGAATGTCTTGCTCAAACTTGGAAAATTGTTCATTCTAATATACTTCATAGTACTTGAGACGGAAGAGGATGAAGAGGTTCTGACCATACTAAGACATCCATTCTTAGCCACTACAGGTGCATTAATAGATGTAAGGGAAGGTAGAATAACTTTCAGAGTTAGAGATGAGGTAGTTGAATTTACTATTTTCAATACAACTATGAGTCCTTCAACCACAACTCATTGCTATAGAGTGGATTTAGCTGATAAAGATGAAGGTAATCCTACTCCACCATCTACAAGTAAGCAAGCATCAACTCATGAGTTAGAGCCATTGCCACTACATCTTAACATGAAGCAATGTTATGATGTACAGAATCTACCACCTTTCAGTGATCTTGATTTTGAGGTTGGATAACAAGTAACACTCTCTAGTACATGCCTCCACCTCTTACCATGGCAACTTCAACCATATTGGTCGAAAACCTTTAAGGTGGTAAAACTTGTCCTATAGCTATGTTGAAATTTTTAGTACACTTACTAGAGCATTCAAGGTAATGAAACAAAGCCTCAAGTATTTTTGCGATGATGAAGAAGCAACAAAGGGGTTATCATTGTCAAGCTAGTGACTATAAAGAAGTGCTTCTTGGGAGGCAACCCGATCTATATCTTTTTAAGTTTATGTGAGACCTCAACCTTTATAGACACGTAGCTAGAAGTAGACACGATAACACAGACTAGGGGTAATTTCGTTATTTTCTTAGTTAGCTCCTAAAAGTAGGTTTCCTAATATTATTAAGGCCTAAGTAAGCCTAAGGAATAAATGAATGATGTATATAATGATAAATAAATGAAGAAAATAGAAAGAATGATAATTTCCATAGTAAGGGTAAAATGGTCATTTTTCATCTCGAGTCAAAATTTTTAAGTTTTTGTGAGCTCGAGTATTTCTAGACTATTATGGACTTGTTTTAGTGTCAAAAGAGTAAAAAGATTGCACAAAAGATAGGAGGAAGATAAAGCCACCTTGTTAAGGGTATTTTTGTAAATTAAGTAAAACTTGAAAAACTTTAGATATAAATATCTAATTTCCAGTAGTTTCTTCTAACTTCCAGCAGCTTCTTCTTTTTCCTTCCATCTCTTCTCCCCTTCTCACATTTTCTCATCTTCCATGGAAGCTTGCTTTGAAACCTCTATAAATTTTCTCATGGTAACCCCAAAACTTATGTTTTTATATACCTTGTCATAGGATTTTCCATGCTCTTTCACTTCTACACTTCAAGAACCCTCAAAGGTCTTTCCTTAATACTTTCTCTCACTAGTTAGACATTTTAGAGAGAGAGAGAGATTGTCCATAATAGCTTGAGAACTCTTGAGAAAGAATTCAACTACAAATCTACCAAGGTTCCAACGAGGCCCCACATCTTCACTCAAAGCATTAGTTGCAGTTGGAGTCGATCCAAAAGCATTGACAAAAACAATTGAGTGAACTTGTATTAAAATGTTTTGGGTAAATGTATATATGTTTGAATGAATTACTTGAAATATTTTAATTGATTTTCTTCAAAATGCACACGAAAACAAGCCCTTGATGAAACGTTGTTTTTGTGTTGTGTTGTGAAATGTGACTGTGATGAATCCATGTACTCCTTTATTATGTTGATATAAATATATATGTGTTGTGCATTGAGAGGTGATATTGTGTAACAAATATAGTAGTGCATGTGCGCGATGTGGGGGAGCATATGTCGGTGATGATAAGTGCGGGAGTGTGGATGATAACATTGCCTGTGCGCAATGTGGGGATGCACATGCTGGTATTAGCTGTGCACGATGTTGGGGATGCACACGATGACTCTGACTATGTGCGATGTGGGAGTGCACATAAGCTGGGTGAGGCGGTGGTGGTGTATATGCTTATATATATTTACTATATAGAGAGGTTTGGAATTAATATGTGATTGCATTGACTATTGAAACTTGATTATTGTCAGATGTGTTTAAACTGATTTTTATTCCAACAGGATTGGATTTATATAGCAGTGAAAATGTGAGACCTTGTCAAGCTCGATTAAAAGACGGTATTGTACCGAGTGGTACAACTAAGTTAAATCGAGCCTTGAACTAGTTCAAATAGAAATTCTAAGAGGAATTTGAAAATTTTGAAATCCACAAAATGACTTAGAATAGTGATTCGGAGTTCAAGGTCCAGTTTAGAGTCCATCAGGAAAATTGACCGATTAGGGATAAAACGGTCATTTTACCATTTGATGATTAAATGGAGATTTCTAGCTAAGATTTGATCACATTTGACCAAGAATAATTATATGAAATATAATTATGATTATCTGAGTATAAAATGATGTTTAGTAGCGAAAAATTGTGATTCTCGATATTTTTAGAGCACAAGGGCAAAATGGTAATTTTGCCACTAGAGGACTAAACTGAAATTTTTATAAAACGAGTTTTTTTGCCCCATTTGGTTAATATTGATCAATGTTAGTGTTATTTGAGGTTGAAAAGTAGAAATAATTTGATTCTGGTACATTTCGGAGTATAGGGGTAAAATCGTAATTTTTTCACTTCAGGGGCAAATCGGTAAATGTTTCGCACCAGCACTTGTCAAGACCAAGGGATTTTAATTGTGGTAGGATTGGATAAGTATCAGAATATTTGTGGTGGAAAATTAAGAAGAAAAAGTCAAAAAGTTAAAAAAATTAGGCCAATAAGCATGTGACACGTGGCATGCTTGATTATTTTATTATTTTCTATAGAAATCAGCCCATTAAATCCCCAATTCTCTCACCATATTCGGCCTAGGCATCCAGCAACAAGAAAAAAGGAAGAACAAAAGGAAAAACAAGAAAACCTAGGTGGAAATTCAAAGAAAAAGTGAAGAAATCAAGGAAACAAGCTAGGTAAGTTAAAATTTCTTTAATTCTCCTTGATACCTAGCTTACCCATGCTTTTGTTCTTGATTTCCATGGTTGAATATTGAGTTATCATGATGAATTCAATTCTGAAAAATGGGTATGGAAGAGGAATTGTTGTTGGAATAATTTGATTTTAGACTATGTTAGTGTTTAGGGATAGTTAAGCATGGTTATGAACAAAAACACAAAAGAAATATTCAATTTCTCTAGGGTTCCTTGTTGGTCGAACCATGAGGGCTGAATATCAATGGGGGATTGTTTTTATTTCAAGCAAAATGGCTTGGAAATATGATGAATTAAGGTGAAACAGTTATGCAGAAAAATTTCGGTGCTAGTGCACCAAATGACCGAATTTTTTTATAAGGAACTGTGAGGGTTCTAATGCTGAATTTGGCTTTATTTAAATGGTATGTGGTAAACTAAGGTAGTAAAGGAGAAATGGATTAATTTGGAGGTGATTTGGACATAATCGCTAATTAATCGGGTGATCGATCGAATTTAATCGATACCGCGATTAAGCGGTAATCGGACGTATTTTTGCATTTACGTATCAAGCATTAGTAATTTAAATTAGTTTATATCAATTTAGGGACAATATAGTAAATTTCTCGACTTTGTTATTTGTCAAGGTAGTGAGACATCCGGAAAAGAGAAAGGAATTACGCTTGAGGGCTATTAGTCCGAGTGCACCCGGAATCTGGATTTTCGATACCGGTGAGTGGACTTGCATTTCAAACTTGTTTTGGGGAATATGAAAGATTCTATCCAACTTTTCTTAGAAAATGTACCTTGGGAACAAGCTTTTAGTAAAATGATTTTATATTGTGAAAATGTTCTATACAATGGTTTATGTGTTATCACAATATGATAAAATGCATGATATGCATTGGATGCTTCTTTGCATGTTGATTTGGACCCGGTTATGTGCGAGTAGGAGTGCACATAAGCCGTTGCTGACTCGACTATATGCGCATAAGCCGTTGCATATGAGATGATGATGATGGGATGATGTGCATGATGATGATGATGGGATGGTGTGCATGTTGATGATGGGTATATGGTTGTAAATGCAAATATGTAAGCATTTGTTTTGTGGAAATTTGGAAGTTTACATGTGTTGCATGTTGCTATTGTTATTTTAGCAGGATGACTTGTTTTAAGGGAAAATGGTGACTTTTTCCTTGATGTTCTGGTTCTCCCTGCAGCGAGAATGAAGTTCGCTACAGCGAGAAACTTTCTATCCATTTTGCTAACTTGTGGGTTTTTGCCATATTTCCCATTTGTTTGGTACCATAGTTGAGCATGGATTTTCGTAAAGTGATTTACTCATGTGGGATTTACATGAAGGGTTTAAAGGAGCTAAAACAATTGCATGCTTTTGAGAAAACGAATGCATCATGATTTCGATAAACATTCCCGATGGTATGCTTGTTCCCTTATTGTTCACTCACTGAGTATTGTACTCACGTTTTATAAAAATTCATGTTTTCAGATCAGGTGACTATTGGACCCTAGATCGAGGAGTCCCCGTAGTGCATCTCCTAGGTATGTATTTGGCATTCGATAGTAATCCCTCTTATTGTAAATGTCTCCGTTGGAAGTCATGGATTCTTTTGTATTGTGAATACAATCTAACAATGTGAATATGTGTATGCAATGTAAATTGCTAAATACATGACTGGTATAGTGCATGTATATTATTATCGATAATGCCATTGTGTTTTGGCTATGTTCACACCCGAGAAAAGGTGTGTGTGTATGCATGATATGATAAATTTGTTAAGCAAAGGTAAATGGATAGGCTTGTTTGGGCTTAGTGAGCTATGCTCATTAGGCTCATGCGTCGGTCATGGCCCGAGAAATTGGGTCGTGACAATAGTGGTATCAGAGCTCTAGGTTTGTCTAGGTCCTAAGGCTTTGATTTTTTGGTCTAACGGAGTGTCGGGTTTTTATGTGGGAACTTCAGTTGTGAAGTGTGAACCGCGGCACATTTTACGACCAACGGACCGCATAGATTCCCAATCTTAGAAACCACTTTATCTCTTTAACTATAGCTAATGACAGGTGTTTGCTTTTGTCTGGGTAAGAATGCCACCTAGGACGTGGGCCACCTTAAGACAAGTGGGGGAGCAAGATGCCCCTACTGAGATGACTAATAGGCCACGGGCACCCACCCGTAGGGGGCGAGGTAGACGTGGTAGGGTCGCTAGGCCGGTGAGAGCGAGTACGCCTGTGAATAGGAGAGAAGAATATTTAGTCCTACCCACTCCTTTAAAGGAGGTGTTTGTGACTGAATAAGAAAATAAATCCTATGTAGCTCGAATCAAGGATAAAAATACCTTAGTGAATTTAGTGGTGTTAGACACCTTAAGGAGCTTAAGGATCAGTTGGAGGATCCTTATGGAAAGAAGGAAAAGATGTTTACCAAAGGCACAAATGAAATGTTGAGGTATGGAAATAGACTTTATGTGTCGGATAATGATGAACTGAGGAGAGAGATATTGGAGGAGGCGCATATGGCAGCCTATGTGGTACATTCAGGAGGTTGGCAACGAGGCTGAGTGATACTGCTTGCCAAGTGCTCTCATAGGTACCCTTTGTTGCTCGTCGTGGAAGGGAGAAAGGGCTACCCTGAAGGGTGGAGCCACCCCTAGTGACAATGTTGGTATTAGGATTTAAAGGAGGTGACGGGGGAAGCTAAGGATGAGATGCGGACAAAGCATCCATACCTCTTCGATATGTAAAGGTAAGCCACTTTACATTGAATTTAAATTCGGAGACCGAATTTTTATTAGTGGGAGAGAATGTGAGACCCTGTCAAGCTCTATTAAAAGACGGTATTGTACCGAGTGGTACAACTAAGTTAAATCGAGCCTTGAGCTAGTTCAAATAGAAATTTTACGAGGAATTTGAAAATTTTGAAACCCACAAAATGGCTTAGAATAGTGATTCGAAGTTCAAGGTCCAGTTTAGAGTCCATCAAAAATATTGATCGATTAGGGATAAAACGGTTATTTTACCATTTGATGATTAAATGGAGATTTCTAGCCAAGATTTGATCACATTTGACCAAGAATAATTATATGAAATATAATTATGATTATCTGAGTATAAAATGATGTTTAGCAGTGAAAAATTGTGATTCTCAATATTTTTGGAGCACAAGGGAAAAATGGTAATTTTGCCACTAGAGGACTAAACGAAAATTTTTATAAAATGAGTTTTTTTGCCCCATTTGGTTAATATTGATCAATGTTAGTGTTATTTGAGGTTGAAAAGTAGAAATAATTTGATTCTGGTACATTTCGCAGTATAGGGGCAAAATCGTAATTTTTTCACCTCGAGGGCAAATCGGTAAATTTTTCGCACCAGCACTTGTCAAGACCAAGGGATTTTAATTGTGGTAGGATTGGATAAGTACCAGAATATTTGTGGTGGAAAATTAAGAAGAAAAAGTCAAAAAGTTAAAAAAATTAGGCCAATAAGCATGTGACACGTGGCATGCTTGATTATTTTATTATTTTCTATAGAAATCAGCCCATTAAATCCCCAATTCTCTCACCATATTCGGCCTAGGCATCCAGCAACAAGAAAAAAGGAAGAACAAAAGGAAAAACAAGAAAACCTAGGTGGAAATTCAAAGAAAAAGTGAAGAAATCAAGGAAACAAGCTAGGTAAGTTAAAATTTCTTTAATTCTCCTTGATACCTAGCTTACCCATGCTTTTGTTCTTGATTTCCATGGTTGAATATTGAGTTATCATGATGAATTCAATTCTGAAAAATGGGTATGGAAGAGGAATTGTTGTTGGAATAATTTGATTTTAGACTATGTTAGTGTTTAGGGATAGTTAAGCATGGTTATGAACAAAAACACAAAAGAAATATTCAATTTCTCTAGGGTTCCTTGTTGGTCGAACCATGAGGGCTGAATATCAATGGGGGATTGTTTTTATTTC
>NC_030853.1:5638188-5779797 GCF_000208745.1 Theobroma cacao | reverse complement strand
ATATATATATATATATATATATATATATATATATATATATATATATATTGATGGATGATGCCATTATGAGATGGCAATGAATGACAATACTTTGGATAATACAAATATAAATATTTGATCACCATGTTATATAACCAAAATTCGTATGGTTGAGAATTGTGTTTTAGAAATGGTGATGCATGATTGATGAAATGATGAACTCGATTATATATAGAGGCTTGCTTAGGCTTAGAGGGCTATGCCCATTAGGCCCATGCACCGGTCATGGCTCGAGTTTTGGGCTGTGACGGTTCAGTAGTTATTTTTGTTAGTTTTGCTTTTTTATCTATATAAGTAGTTCTAACCTCTCCCTAGATTGTTTGTTGAGTCTGTAGGTTTGGAAAGCATGAAGATAATGAGGATGAAAATTAGAGCTTTCAATGCATTATCACTATTGATAGGGGAGTTTCTTTTCCTTATTCTTTTTAGCTTTTCATATTGAGGACAATGTGTAATTTAAGTTTAGGGGGGGGGGGGGGAGGGTCTTATTGTTATTAGTGTTAGTGATAGTTCAAGTTAGTTTATTTTCGTTAAATTTATTTTTACACAGGTGCATTTGCATTTGAACTAGATTTAATTGTACCAGTTTCGTTTAATTTACCTATCCAATGATGAGAACTCAGTTATATTCCTATCTTGATTCTTCGAAACATGTGAATATTGTTTGAGTGTTAGGAAATTCTCATGCTAAGCTTTACTATTAGGTTGAAATTTCTACATTTTGAGCACTATATCTTTTGCTTAGATTTATTGTATATATTTAGAAAAAGTGTATGTGAATGCAAATTTTTGAATTATGTATTAAGTTCTAGAATTTGTTTCATTCTCTCTTAAGGCGAAATCCTAGGCTATACTTAGTTAAGGAGATGATTTAGGCCATTTTTGGACCAATTGAGCCCTTTGTCGCCTTCCTTTACATAAATTATCTTTAGTTTCCCCCTTTGAGCCTACTGACATCTTTTCTTTGTTTGAACACTTAATTTTCAGCCTAGACCCTTTTATTAATATTTCCAATAATTCTTGCATCCCTCATTCTTAAGTGCATAAGTCAATTTAAAATGTGTTATGAGCCACATAGTGAAAGAGGTAGTCAAGTTGAAAAAAAAATGATGAAAAGTTCAAAAATATGATTACATTCATCTCACTACCCAATAAAAGAAATACGTTTGGGGGTGTGAAATTGAGAAAAGAAAAAGGAAAAGAAATAATGAAGTGTTAAATAAAAGAAAAAGATTGATGGAAAAGGGGTATACTAGGTGAAAGAAAATAAAGCTCTGAATAGGTTTTAGATTGACTATGTGCTTAAGGTGATTTCAGCTATACATTATCCCATATTCAACCTTAACCCTAGCCATACATTACAAGCTAATTTAAGTCCTATTGATCTTTAACATAGTGTTAGCCTACATTAGTGGAGAAAGAGATGAAAAATAAACTCATGGAGTTAATTACTAATTTGAATTTTGCATGAATATAAACTTATCCAGATTGTACAATGTTCTAGGTGAAAAGATTACACACACATGCACACATGAAATTTCACTTAATGATGAGTTTGCATTTGGATTGAAACATTAACTTGAATAATATTTTTGTGTTGCCTAGAATTATGAATATAGATTAACTTTTGAGGATCTTGAAAGTGATTAATGAAATGGTGCAATTGAATTTTAGTTAAATGTTTTGATGATTAAGTTATTGCATGTTGTTTTATGTTTTGCTCGAGGACTAGCAAAATATTAAGTTTGGGGGTGTGATAACTCTATCATATAGAGTTATTTTGACACATTTTGTGGGCTTAAGTAGTTAGATCTTTGAGATTTTAGGTTCGAATTGTAGCATTTTAGGTACTTTTCTAGCTTAAGTTTGATTACATGTTGAGTAGTTAATTTAAGTTATTTTAGTTAAATTTATGTTATTTTATTTTAAATTACTTTAAGAGTAGTATTAATAATTACTCTTATTGCTTTTGTAAGAAGTTTAACGAAAATGCTCATTTGATGAAAATTTGTGCAAGTATGGTGATGGCTTAATTCCTATATATTGCGGTATTTTGACCATATTTCTGTCTGCAGAACTCCATATTAAGTGATTCTTTAACCACTAGACTTATAAGAGAAAGGGCTACAACTTTTATGTTTACCACTTTACCCAGTTTAGATTGGATCATGGTCAAAATATTTGTTTAACTTAGAGCACTGCTGCAGTAAGTATGGACTGAACATAATGCAGTATTTGGAGCATATCTTTCAATCCAAGAGTCCAATTGATATTATATTTAATCCATTGGAAATTTAAGAGATAGGGGTATAATTTTTGTGCTTTCCATGTTTCCCAGTTCGGAGCATATGAGGGTGAAAATCACATTCAAATTTGATAGATAGCCACAACACTAGGAGAACAAGGCTGCAGCGCTGGTGAAAGGAAGCTCACCATACAATTTTCTGGAGAGCTCAGTGCTGCAACACTAGAGAAGGAGTGCTACAGTGCTACCGTAGCAAAAAAAACCATCACTACAGCACCAAAAAATCAAGGCCATGGCGCTGGGCGATTTTCCAAAAATAAAAATTTGATGGGATTTTTGGAAATTAGGTTACTTGGAGCCTATTTAAAGAACTTTTTTCAAAGGCTTTAAAGGGAGGCAGTAACCAACTATTCTAAAGATTTGGAGCTAAGAACAAAGCAAGAAAACAAGAGAAATTGAGAGAGAATTGAGATTGCAAAGCTTAAACACTTATTTTCTTTCTGTTCTTTTGTGTTTCGTTTCTTTGGATTCATGGCTAAAATTCTTTGGATGTTGTTTTTATTAGTTAGTATGAGCTAAATTATCTTTCTAGGATTGTGGTGGATTTCAACATATAGTTTGAATATTAGTTTCTCTTTTATTTATCATGAATGGGTGTAGTTTTGCTTATTCAAATATGTTCTTAATGCTTTTGATTGCTTGGCCAACAATTAACTAATTTGTGAATTTAATTGAGACTTGACAGAGAGATTTTAGATTGAACTAAGATTTGAATAGTGTATGTTTACATCACTTAGGTGATCTGATTTGTGATTCAGGTAGACATACGCCAATTGCCATGCATAGCCACATTAGGACACTTGCTTAATGAACTTAATTTAATTGATTCCTATAGATATATAGTGAACTAATTAAGTTAGGTATTTGTACAAGCAACTTGATAGAGACTTGTCCATAGCTTTCGATTCTAGGTTAACAAAACCACCCAAGAAAGATAAATAACAAGAAAAGTTGGTGTAAGATGAAATGTTGAATGAACTCATAATCCTAGGTATTTAATATACTGCTTTTCTCAACTTATTTAGTTTGTTAGTTTATTTAATGTTGACTTTTAATTGTTTTTAATTGGTTTAACGTATTTGCTGGCCATGGCCACATGTGCATCTTCTAAAGGTGGAACCTTAGGAGAAAGTGTTCTCTGACCATGCTGGGGGGCATCATATGGAGCTAAGATACGAGCATGATGTGGGAAGCTTGTGGGCCTCTCGTCACAATGCCATTTCAGCATTCTTGGATAAACCTATCCAGACTGGCATCACTTTCCAAACTAGCTTTGGATATCAAGAATCACCTCCAATGCCCAAAACTGCATGTTAACTGTAAAACATTGTAATCACTTAATAAAATCTTATGGGAAAAGAAAAATGAAAAACCTTAGGGTAAGGCACACTACCTAAAACACCCATACAAATTCGTATAGTTGGTAACATTTCTTTTTTTCCACTCCCACCACTAAAGGTTCGAAGCCCCTCAACATGTAATCCACGGTCAGACTCCATACGTAAGTGCCACATGGGAATGCATTCCACTCGTCGATGTTGTCAACTAGCAACAACAACCACGAAATCACTGCTCATTTGTAATCTTGATCGAATAAAACATTGTTTATGACCAAGAAGAAGGCAATCTTTGTTGCGTCTCCATGCTACTGAAACTACCCTCTCTTGAACGTCTCTAAAACTTGTTCTATCTTTACCTCAATTCCCGCTTCCCAATATCGCTCGTGAATTCCTACAAGGACAACCTTGTAGAGATTGACAATAATGGTTAACATAGTACCAAACTTCAATCCTGTCATCAGGTATAATTGACGCTTCAAGAATCAGGCCTTCATATTGCCTATGCCAAACCATAACTCACCCTCTATGGCATTAGGTTGATTGATTCTGCTCAACATTAGGTTGTGCACAAGATTGGCGCAGAATAAACTTTTATCTGATTTGACGTCCATCAAATGCCCGAAACATGTTTTCTTCATTGCTTCCAACTCATTTACTTTCTGCAGCACCTCACGTATGACATGCAACTGCGTCTGCTTACAATGGATGTTAACGCCAATGTTGAAGTCGCACTACTCCTTCAACACGTAAAACAAAGCTTCCACATCCTCTTGCTCTTTTCCTGTTCTAGCCATCTGCAACATAAAATAGATAATATTTCCATTTTAGTAAATATGATCAATGAAGATTTTAAAAAAACAATAACTAGTTTTTACTATCTTTGCATACATAAAACAGAATAATTAATGCATGTGTCAAGCATAGATTATTAAGTAAATCAACATATACATATTAAAGCATTAAAGTTGAGCCAAAATTATATAGAATCCATGAAATCATGGTCATACAATGCCATATAGATAAAATTCTTGAAATGCCATACAGATAACAGTCACGCACTTCCATACAGATAACAGTCATGTAATGCCCTATAGATAGCAGTTACGCAATGCCCTACATAAAACGATCATGCAATCCAATACAGATAACAGTCACGCAATGACTTACATTCAATCACATATTGAGTTATCAACAAGTCATGCAATGTCAAAAACCCTTAAGCCAATCATGCAACACCTAAGTGATGCCATGCCCAAAACCAGTGATGCATAAGGTTTAGGTGTTTGAGGAAAATAATCCAAACACATTTCAACATATGGTGATGGACAAATATAATTTGTTTCCTGTGATAATGAGTTCTTTCCAAGGTCCTAAGAGGAAAAATCATTGTAGAACTTCAAGAAAATTGGCTTGCCATGGTTCCATTGACTTTATCAACCAGTCACACAATAATCTATCACCCAGTCATGCAATGCCAAAACCCTTCAATGCAATGCCTAAACCAATCACGCACACCTGAAGTGACACCATGCCTAAAACCAATCATGCATAAAGTGTCAACCACTCATGCAAACCATTAGTCACACAATACCTAAACCCCTAAACCTAATTCCCATCAACCAATCACGCATGCCTTGTCATTGTTTGAGCCAAAAACCACCAACAATACCAAATTCAAATTTATATTCAACAATTTCAAACAACAACAATATCAATATGAACACGCAATATGCCTACATTTATGCTTAAAAATCATAAATGAATAACATGAAGAATAAAAATAGCCCAAAACCTTTCTCCATATGGTTAAAAATAAAAATATATGCCTACATTTCTCCATGAAATGTGAACTTCCTCTCAATGCTCAATATGTGAACTACCTTTATGCGAAAAACCACTCCAAAATGCTTCATCACTTCTCAAAATGCTCGACAATTGACCCAACGAGGAATGTTTTCGCGATAATGCTTTTGTAGGGAGATGTATGGTCTGTCAATGAGAACCAGGGAGTTACTGAGGAGTTACAAAGCCTGTAAACATACTTAACCCAAACATATGGGTCAGGTTGAGGCGCAGACCAAACATATGGATCGGTTTCATTAAGGGCAATTTTTTCTTTATATTATTTTTCTTAGCTAAAAATAGTTAAAATTATGAAGAAATCTATTTTCAAAAACGTCTTATGCATGAGGCCTATTTTTGAAAAGAACTCATGTTTTTATGATTTGTTTTTTATTTTTCAAATATTAAAAATTTACATTTTTTAACAAAAGGTTTCACCACATATCTAACATGTTACTACCAAGTGTCCCTTCGGAACATAGATCTAGGTTGTGACATTGTAGTAATTTTAGCCGTGTGATGCATTTTGATTCATGTTATGTTAACGGTATCAGTGATTGGAGCATTTTGATAAATGAAATAGATGCTCGGTTGTCACATTGAACATTTTTTTAGCACAAGTAGCATGATACATCACTAGAAAAAAAACTTTAGTTAATTTTGTTGGTAATTTTTGTATAATTATACAACAATTGAGATCAAATTTCAATATTTGATTAAAAAAAACTCAAATTTAAATCTTTTGTAGTTATCATGTTCATTTTTTAAGAAAAGGTAGAATCCTGTTCCATAATCAAACAAAAAACTTCGCGCCGGTTTCCATTCTTGGGAAAACTTAAATGGAGTAAAATCTAAGATTGGCCCACGATCTATAATATATATATATATATATTATATTATATAATTTGAAATTATATATAATATATATATATACTCCTCTGACATTATCTTTCTTTTTATTTATAATATATATATATAATTTGAAATTTTGGAAAATAGTTTCACACTCTAGATCTGGGCATGACCCTGAATGGGATGGAATGAATGCCTTTGATAATTGTAACTCACCTATCTTGGTTTTAAAAGAAGCTTGAAACTTCAACCATAACCAATTTGATCTCACTTTTTCTAAAGAAAGAATGAAAATATGATAAAATGTTCAATTAGCAGTAGAATCTTCAGAAAACGATGACAAGCACAGGAGCTCCAAAACAAATCCTTGAGAAGCTCTTACACACTGGCAAACATAAGGTAACACCAAGTGAAGATCATTAAGGGAAAAGCAAGAAACTATAGAAAGAAAACGAGGGGTAAACAAAAAAGAAAAAAGACAAAGACTAGCTGGCCAGGCATAGTTTGTGCACGTCTCGCTGTACAAAGAGGCAGAGTTAAGATACAGAAACTTGTTTTTCCAAGAGGCAAAGCCTCAAAGTTTAAGGGTGAGGTCTGGTGTTGAACTTTCCAAGTCTATCGGTTGAGTAACCTCCACAAAATTCATATTCGAACTTCCAGGCAGCACAAATCCTGGATGAGTATTAACTGCCTCAGATATCTGACGGAAACTACCAGGCCACAACAACTCTGCCTCATCATCTTCCGTGAATATTGGCAAACCCAGATAGCCATGTTCGAATCTTGCATTGTTTCTGGAATCCGGTAGTCTTGCTGGTGGTGCAAAGCTTTGGTGTGTTGAACAGTGAGCTTTGATCCCCAAGGACCTGAAAGAGGTTCCATGTAGAGGCAGAGTAGCCAGACTAGCATACCTCTCTGAGAAAATGCCCATTCGCATTGCCCGCTTTGCTAATGTCCGTTCTCTCTTATGTGCATTCTGGTGGCCACCAAGGGCCTGTGAACTAAAGAATTTGCGCTGGCAGTAATTGCACGAAAAAACTCGTGGGATAGCTGACGCTGTAGTGCGCAATGCAGGGTCATTGCTACTCTCACTTGTGCTTGACAATGAGAGTCCTGCGGAATCTCTTCCTCCTGACTCATCAATGGTAATGCAGAGAGTCAAATCAAGTGAAACTGGCTCCGAATTTGATTGAGTGTCTAAGGGATTTGTTAGGTGGGAAGAGTTAGCAAGGCTGTCATTAGAGGGAGCAGCAGATGTTTCTTGAATAGACAAGTTTGAAGCTACTTGGCTGGTCACATCAGATTCATTTTCGGAGGCTTCAACTTGAAGGTTAATAACTGGTACCATCGTTGAGTTTGGGTGTAAAAGCTATTCTACACTACATATAAGCAATTGAGTTAATGGAACCGACATTCTTCAGTATCCAGAAGATCTTCACCTGCATTTACAACATGAGGAATATTGATGTCTTGTAGTTAAACTTCAGTCAATAGATAGACAAAGCAAAGTATAAACAAGCACCAAATTTGAAATATAAAAATTCATTTAGAATGCAACCACAGTTATATATAGTAGTGCATATTGTTCAATGATTGAAAGTCTGGAAACCAAAGTGAATATATTTATTCTTCTGAGGCAACTGTTAAATTTCTAGCTGATGATTACATTGCGCAAGGAAATTCCTCTTTATAGATGTTACCAGTATGTATTTCCAAGAGAAGTATGTTATATGTTTGGAAACTCATATTTAGTCAACAATTAATACATTTCACATACAATTTCTCTAACTGCTTAAGATCAATCAGTTGTATCATATTCCTAACAAATTTTGTTTTTAAAAAAAACATTCTATGGAGATGCTAAATTTTTATCGAGGCATAGTAGAGCAATCCCGTGCTCTAGAGGAAATGTATAAAGGTGTTACTAGTTATTCTCTTGAAGTTTCCGTTAGACATGAAAGAATGAAATAAAATCGAAAATCTCTACCTTTGCAACTGTTTTTGGCTCCAAAAGATTTCACAAAATTTTGAGCCTATAAAGTAGTGCCTAAGGAATTCTGTTAAATTCTTTGTTGAAAAATTGGAATCCACTTTATGGTTTAGCATCACAATTTTTACTATGTATTGCGAGAACAATGATAAAACGAAAATATAAAGGAAAAAAAAAAAGACACATCTGCCTTGGTAACTGTTAAATTAGGACTTGCGTTGAAGACCAAGCAAGTCTTATTATCTATTAGGCACCAAGCCATACTGTTTTTGCTATGTGACAGTTACTTATTGTTTTGATGTGTCATGCACTTTATACTTATTTTTATAAGTATGTATCAGTTACTGCCACAAGTTAGCTTATTGCAAAAGACAAGTATGGTTAATCCTTACCTCGTAAGCTTTGTATTGTACGTACAACTATATGACAGATGAACGAATGAAAACTAAGGCTCGGTCAAGCCTTGTTCTTCTATTAGTTTCATTTTTTTTTTCTTTTCTGTTCTCTATTTCTTTGCATTTATGGCTGTTGTTCTCTTATTTCTACTGTGGTAAGCTTCATTTAAGATAAAAATCCAACAGCAACTGCTATGTCCTATGCATATAAAATTTAGCCTTCAGATTCCTACTCCAAAGTCTAGGAAAACACTGGGAGGCTTCAACTATTTTTAAGCAACTAAATTTCTTTTTTTTTTTTTTGAAAAGTAGAATTTCATTGATAAAGGGAGTAACTCTCCCTACAAACAATATAGAGAGAATTTGAAGTCTTTATGCTCATACATGTAAGGCATATAAACTTAAAAACCTCAACATTGCATAAACAAAAATCTAACATCAGCACTACCACCCAACAAAATCAATTTGGTATTTACTATAATTAATTTGGATATGGTGGCTATCATATGATAATAGGAGACTTTGTTTGACTAACCACACATGGCAATGTTAAAGTCATATTGTGTTATATTTCTTTATTTCAACACTATATCTATCATCATCTCATGAATTTATAATGAAGTTGTAAGTGTAATTTATGTAGTCTTGACACTTTTTAATCAATGAATTTCAAACAAGTAGGCATAAAATGATTCTTTTAAAAAAATAAAAGAAAGAAAGAAAACGATTCATCATGTGTTTGTATTGTATATGTATGTTGTGTGCATGGTTCTTAGTATTTAGTTACTACTTAACTGCTTAGCTATAGATGGTGCTCATCTAATGTTTGTAGCCATGAATTTAAGACTGGATCAATTAACTTTTAATCAAGAGCGAGAGTCCAGGAACAAGTTGATGGCCATAGGCAAGGCTTTTTCATCCCATAGTTGACATGCTTCAATGGGGATAACCATTCTTAAACTCACCAAGCTCGATATCCCTTAATTTAATGGGAAAGAAGATTTGAGTAGCTGGATTTGTTGGGTTGAGTAGTTTGTTGAATCTCAACAAACTATAAATGAAGATTAGGTGCCTCTTGTAGCATATATACCACTTAGAAGGCGATGCTAGCTCAACTTTGGTATCAATTACTCAAGGAAGAGCGACCTATCACTTGCAAGGATTGTAGGAAAATCTCAATGCTCATCATGGATCTATACAATTTGAAGACCTTTTTGGAGATTTTACGTTGAAGCAAACAACTACTTTTCGCGATTGTCAAACTCAGTTTGATAGTTGTTCAGTAGGTCGAGGAAATTGGCAAACAACCAATCTTTGTAAGTAGGCTTAAGGATCACCTTAGAGTAGATGTGCAAGTAGCAAGAGCATTTTCTCAAAAATGTTGTGGCATTGGCACGATTGTATAAAGCTGAGTCCTTTTCTTAGTACTATATTGTCCTTCAAGAGAAAGAATATGCCACTTCCATAATCAAGAAGTTATCTCCTATCAAGATGCAAGAGAGGAGGGACAAAGGATTATGTTTTAATTATGATGGAAAAATTTAAGCTTGGCCACAAATGTAAGATGCTTTTTATGGTCGAAGAATGTTGGGATGTAGATGATAAGGACATGTTGAAGATGAGAGTCTGCAATGAGGAAATTCTTGGTGTTAAAATGTTTAAAGCTATTGGAAAAAAAGAACACATGATTTTATTTGCTTTCAACTTTAATCTTTATAGTATTTTATATTTTATTTTCTTATATCAAAATAGCTTGTGAGCTATCAAGAATTAGCTATAAAGGGCATGTGGCATTTCTTGATTGTAAGCCACTATCCACCTAGCCGACAAGGTGCAATATGTTACTGCTGTGCAATTGCCTTGTCCTATTCGTCTTTATTTTCTCCGAAAGGTGGTTATATACCACACCATTTTCACCAAATGAAGAGAATTTCCAGCTACTGTCTTCTTTATTGAGCATTTGATATTTTTACTTTGTTTTTATGTCTACTCTGTGACTAATTTTTTTTCGTGAAATTCTTCATGGTATCAGAGCATTTTTAAGATCTTGAGGGACCGTGGCTGGTAAAAGAGAAGCTACTACTCATTTGTGTAAAGCTTCAGAGAAACCATATGGCATCAGCAAGCTACAAAGCCTCTGCTCCTCTAGTTTTCAATGGTGAAAACTATCCTATATGGGTAGTGAAAATGAAAGCTTATTTGCATGCTTTTGATTTGTGGGATGTGATTGAGGTAGGTGAAAAGCTTCCAATCTTAAGCCAAGCAAACCCCACCATTGCTCAACTAAAACAACACAGTGAGGATGTAGCCAAAAGATTTAAGGTACTATCATGTATTCATTCTACCATCTCAGACTCCATTTTTACTCGTATTATGGCGTGTGAGTCACCAAAAGAGGCTTGGGACAAGTTAAAAGAGGATTTCCAAGGAAGTGATCGAATGTGGCAAATACAAATATTAAATCTGTTGAAGGAGTTTGACATCTTGAAGATGAGGGAGGATGAGTCAATAAAGAAGTATTCTGACAAGATTTTGAAGTTGGTTAACCAGCTTAGACTTACTAGAGAAGATCTACTTGAGAAACGTATAGTGAACAAGGTGTTTGTGAGCTTGCTAGAGAAGTTCGAGGCTAAAATATCTTCTTTGGAGTACTTCAAAGATCTGTCTAAGACCACTATCACAGAGCTTGTGAATGCTCTTCAAGCTTAGGAGCAAAGGAGAGCCATTCAACAAGAATACCATACTGAGGAAGCTTTTATTGCTAAAGCAAAAGGTAAGTTTTTTCCTGGAAAAAGGAAAAATGATGGTGACAGGAAAGATAAAGGGAAAAAGGTGAATGCAAGAAAACCAGTGAAGTAGGAGAACTAATATACTCCCTACCAATATTGCAAGAAATGAAATCATACTGAGAAGTTTTGTTGGTTTTGACCAAATGTTAAATGCAGATCTTGCAATCAACTTGGTCATATGGAGAAGGTTTGTAAAACCAAAGGAACTGCAAATGAAGAGAAGGCAACTACTATGGAATAAATAGAAGAATAAGTTCTCTTTGTTGCACAAAATGTTTTTGGGGTTGAAAAGAAAGATACTTGGCTAATAGACAGTACATGTTCAAGCCATCTGATTGGGATGAAGCCCTATTCACTACTCTGGATAGAAACTACAAGTCAAGAGTTAGAATCAGTAATGGTGATTATCTTTGGGTTATGGGTACTAGCATGGTTGGAGTTCAAACTTCATCAGGAATCAGGTACATTTCTCAAGTTTTATATGTTCCTGAAGCTAGTCAAAATCTTTTAAGCATTGGTCAGTTGCTCAAAAGTAATTATGAACTAGTTTTTAAAAGCCTCAACTGTTCTGTGTTTGATTCCTATGGTAAGGAACTTTTTACTGTACCTATGAAAGGTAAATGTTTTTCTATCGATTGGATGGAAGTTGAGCAGTGTAACTATATGTCAACTGATGATGATAACAAAAAATGGCACAGGAGGCTTGGGCATATAAATTATAAGTCTCTAAAAATGATCTGTTGCAAATTTAGTTGATGGTCTGCCTAAAATTACATATGGTTATCATTTATGTAATACATGTATGTATGGAAAGCATGCCAGAGAACCATTTCCAAAACATAACAAGTTAAGAACCACAAATGTCTTTCAAGTGGTACACTCAGATGTTGGAGGACCAGCTAAAACAACATCACTAAGTGGTAACAGGTATTATTTAGTATTCATAGATGATTTTAGTAGATTTGGTTGGATTTATTTTCTTAAAGTTAAATCTGAGGTTTTAAACTGCTTTGTTAAGTTTATTGCTATGGTTGAAAATGAGTCAAGCCATGCTATTAAAGTTTTGAGAACATATAATGGTACAAAGTATACTTTAGGAAAGTTTGAAGATTATTTGAGTTACAAGGGAATTAAGCATCAGCATGCCATCACATATAGCCCCTAACAAAATGGGTTTTGTGAGAGAAGGAACTAAACATTTATGGAGATGGTTCGATGCCTTTTATTTGAAAAAAAAATGCCCAAAAGTTTCTGGGCAGAAGCTACTCATGTTGCTACTACTCTATTGAATATGTTTCCTACCAGGGCACTCAACAATACAACTCCTTTTGAGGTCTGATATAAGTTAAAACCAAGTGTTACTCACTTAAGGGTGTTTGGTTGCATTTGTTATGCTCATATACCTCAAGCTAAAAGAACAAAGCTTGATGCAAAGTCACAGTTGGCTATACATATCGGTTTTGGTGGGACTACAAAAGGATACAGACTCTACAACTTGGAAACAAAGAAAGTTTTTATGTCTAGGGATGTAAAGTTTGAAGAAAATTGGAGGTGGAATTGTGAGAAACAAGAAATAGAAAAATAAGTTAACATTGATGTCGTTGCTGATTTAGATGCTAGAGTGTATGTGTTGGATGATGAAAACATTGATGAATTACTTGTGAAAAGTACTAGAACTTACCTATGAAAAGTACTAGAACTCTGCAAGATGTTTATGAAAGATGTAACGTGGCATTACTTAGACCAGTAACTTTCAATGAAGCTCAAGAAAGTGAGGAATGGAGAGAAGTAATGAATGTTGAGATTGATATGATTTACAGGAACAACACGTGGACTCTAATAGAAAGACTAAAGAATCAGAAGGTCATAGGGGTGAAATGGATCTTTAGAGCTAAGTATAATGCAGATGGATTAGTAAATAATTACAAGGCTTGATTGGTAGCAATGGGGTACTCACAAGTATATGGGGTTGATTATTTGAAAACTTTTTCTTCAGTTGCAAGACATGACACAATCCGATTACTTGTGGCTTTGGCAACTCGAGAAGGTTGGAGAATTTGGCATATGGATGTAAAGTCTGCGTTCTTGAATGGCTTACTTACAGATGATATATTTATTGAACAACTTGAGGGGTTCATCAAGCAAGGAGATGAAACCGACGTCTGTAAGTTGAACAAAGCTTTATATGGGCTTAAGCAAGCACCAAGAAGCTGGAATGAAAGAATCAACTCCTATCTCAACAGCAAAGGTTTCAAAAGAAGTGACACAGAGCATACTCTTTCTGTCCAGAAAATAGGCGAAAAATCTCAACTAATTGTTGCTATATATGTAGATGATCTGCTTATTACAAGTCCAGATGGTGATGAAATATCATAGTTTAAAACTCAAATGAACCAAGAATTTGACATAACTGATCTTGGTGAAATGTCTTATTTCTTGGGAATGGAAGTGATTCAAGGAGTAAATGGAATGAAAATTTATCAACAAAAGTATACTAAAGATCTGTTGAAGAGATTCTAGATGGATGCCTGTAAAGAGGTTAGCACACCAGCTGTGTTGGGAAACAAATTATGTAAGGATGATGGTAGTCCTAAAGCTTATGAGTACCGGTTCAAAAGTATGATAGATTGTCTGTTATATCTAATAGCAACAAGACCTGATATTTTGCAAACTGTAAATGTGCTTTCCAGGTACATGAACTCTCCTTCAGAAATTCATTATTCTGCTGCAAAGAGAGTGCTAAGGTACTTAAAGGGAACCTTGAGTTTTGGCTTAGTCTATTGTAAGAAAGATAGCTTAAACTTGCATGGGTTTAATGATAGCAACTGGGCAGGATGTTTAGATGATTCTCGGAGTACTAATGGTTATTGCTTATCTTTTGGCAGTGGTATGTACTCCTAGAATTCCAAAAAGAAGGAAGTTGTTGCATAGTCATCTACAAAGGCTGAATATATAGCTGCTGCTTCAGCAGTAAACAATGCTTTATGGTTGAGAAAGGTGCTAAATGATTTGGGTTTTATTCAAACAGAAGGAACGGTGCTTAGAGTAGACAATCAGTCAGCAATTATGATTGCCAAAAACCCAATTCAGCATGGAAGGACAAAACATATTAGAGTAAAGTTTCATGCTATCCGTGATGCAGTAAAAAATAATGAGATTGAGTTGGAATACTACAAAACAGATGAACAAGTTGTTGATATAGTCACTAAGACTCTCAGCAAAGAGAAGTTCATCACTTTACGCACTAAGTTGGGAGTGCTCATGGCAAATCCCATGGAGAATGTGTTCAAGATAGGAGTCTGCAATGAGGAAATACTTGGTGCTAAAATGTTTGAAGCTATTGGAGAAGAAGAACACGTGATCTTATCTACTTTCAACTTTTATCTTTATAGTATTTTATATTTTATTTTCTTGTATCAGAATAGCTTGTGAGCTATCAGGAATTAGCTATAGAGGGCATGTGGCATTTCTTGATTATAAGCCACTATCCACCTAGCCGACAAGGTGCAATATGGTACTGCTGTGCAATGGTCCTGTCCTATTTGTCTTTATTTCCTCCAAAGGGTGGTTATATACCACACCATTTTCACAAAATGAAGAGAATTTCCAGCTACTGTCTTCTTTATTGAGCATTTAATATTTTTACTTTGTTTTTATGTCTGCTTTGTTACTAATTTTCTTTATGAAATTCTTCAGGACAAAAGCCTTGATGAAGGGGGAACATAGAATTCTATTTTTTTTTTATCAAGTTATAGTCCTTGCGGACATGGGTGTTTTAAGGGGGAGGAAATGTTGTTTGTATGGTTCCCAGTATTTAGCTAGTACTTAGTTGGTTTGCTAAAGATGGCTTTGTTTAAGCCACTGTTTTGTTACTAGAAAGTGGTCAATTATTCATAATAAAATTCTTGAGTTGAGTTCAACATAGTTTATCCTTGGTTCTGGTTTTTCTCTAACCTCAATTTCCGTTCTTAGCACTAAAATAGCTCCACAAGGACGAGCCCGTGGTTGAGGAAGAGGCCTAGTATGCATCAATGTACATTTAATGATGCAAAGAAATTTCAGCAATATAATTTCAGGAAGCTATTTTAGGGATATAGTTTCTCTACTAGAATACAGATGGACTTTTGGAAACGTTATCCCCATGATACAATGCTTAAAACAAATGAGATTCTAATGTTACACTCCAAAGCATCTCTTGAAAACACTTGAACCCAATCCAGGATGCAAATGATGAATGAGAGTGTTTTGCTGTTGGTAATGATTTCGTACTAGTTGTTGAGACTATTAAGAAGTATTCATAAGCCTCAACTAGTGTTTTAGACATCCATTCAATAATAAATATGCCTCTTCCCAAAGGTTGTAACCTTTAAGGAAGAAAAGTCTGTCCCCAAGGTTCTGAAAATTCAAATTCAAATGCCATGAATCAATTAATTTGGAGTTTAATCAATTAATCCTGCATTTCCTAGGGCTTTCTTTGAAGTTTAAGTTAATTTCTGAAATTTATAGATGAATTCAGCAGACTAATTTGTCGTAGAGATAAGATCCAAACTTGTAGCTAATTACACTTAATTGGAAACTCTATATAAGTCGACTAACTTAATTGGAAACTCTAGACTTTGTTTACTGTCATATTAGTCAACTAATGAGCACCTTAAATCTTGGTTTTATATTTTTTTGGTTCATTTTCTTTGTAGAAGAGAAGCATTAGTCACAATCTCAAACAGGGACAGCACCATGCCAAAAGAAAAGGGCAAAAAACGTAGTGATGGATCAATTAAATCTCTAAATTTATCACTTCTCAAAAAGCAGCAGAAAAGGCAGCCTCGTTAGGGGGAAGAAAAGGGACATCGCACATGAGTAATACTAATTAAACATGGTTTCATGGCATATTTGTATAGTGATAAACAGAGATCATAAGCAGGGATGTAAAAAATTTAGTTGAGAAGGGAGAAAGGCACATCTCATTGGGTCAAACAAGCTGAACTACAATTCTTTGCTATAGAATTTGAAACGGTTCATTCTTTTGAGTGCATAAAGCAACTCTGAAGAGGAAGGCATTCAAATTAACTTTCAGGAATAAAGAGATGTTACGGAAGTAAACGGTAGCGAAAGGAACATCTATCATAAGCGGGATGAATAGAGTGAAATAAAAGAAAGATAGGAAGACTATGTTGTCATCAGGACCCCAACCAAGTAGAGATTGCTAACAAAGTATAAATAAAGATAAGCCAAACCAACAAGGCAAGAACTGAGTTTTCCGTCCAAAACACAAAACCCAAGAACTAAGAAGAAAAGAGTGTCCAGAATTTAGACAGTGAATTTTATATCTGCAACTGAGTAGGTAATTGGTGCATGGCTAGATACATGTGAAAGAAAACAATGGGGTAAATGAACTTCTCTTGTTCACTTGCACTGCTTGGCAGTGTTGTTTTTATCCTGTAGTAGTTTTCTGCTTCTTTTTGAATAAAAATTTTGTTAAATTATAAAAAAAAAAAAAAAAAGACAACAATGGGAAGGTGAGATCCTATCAGACTTGAAAAATCGAAACAACTGAATCACAAGTATATAATTGCATCCAAAAATCACATTAGTTTATGATACGCTTCCATCGATACAAGAGAAGAGTTACTGCTGATGATTAGTAACGTTGAAATTGGATTTCTCCATGCATAAACTACTGCTTCTCCCACAACTTAAGAATCATATTTAGCCCATATAAGTGCCAGACAGCCACGAGAGTGTTTATTATGCAACTGGACTCAGATTGAAACCAGCAAAAAACTATGCGAAGCAAAGCAAGTATATATAAAATTAAGCATCAGTAGATATTGATCATCTAGTCTAGTGACCTTGTTTGCAGCAGAGAAACGCACACATGTACATATAAAGAAATAAAGGAAGCAAGAGAAATTAAGGCAGAGAGCCGAATACCATGAACAACATCGATCAAGTGCGTAAGTGGCTAGTTGGTCAGCTTGGAAATGACAAAACACGCACTGCTCTGAAATTGGAGACATCCATATCTGGTTCCATGGAATATAATTCTCTTTGCATGGCTGATCATCACAAGACAAAAAAACACTTCAACACGCTTGTGGGTGTTTCTTTAGTTTTTTGCAGCACAACTGGAGAGAGTTGAAAGATAAAGAAAAGGAAAAGGAGAGTGAGAGTGAGAGATGGTGGTGGGTATTTGATGTTTAATTATGGGAAAGCAAAGGCAAGAGGGGAGTGGGAGGGGACAGTGGTGGGACGTCAGAGAAGTCAGAGAAAAGAGGTTGTTTTGTGTTGGAATATAATAAATCACACACACACACACACAAGCAATATTCTCTCAAAGTCTAAATCAATTAAGGAAATATATATGTGTTAAAAAACCATTGTACTACTACATCTACTAGTGTGATTGTTGAAATTTTGGCTACAACTTAAAACTGCTTCCACTCGGAGATAAGTACGCATAGACAGCACAAGCACGAGAGAGATGGCAAAAGCAAACAAGCTAAATAATAGTAGTTGTAGTCATTAGTCCCACAAATGATTCTCTCTTTCTCTCCACTTGAAAAGTGTATTTTCAGATAATTCCACAGCGCATGGGGTCGGCTCAGATTCATCATATATAATTTTTGTTAACTAATCTTTCTTTGTTCCCTTCCTTGAATGTGCCGTGCATCTATGGCATATATATATATTAATGTGTGCCAATAATAGTGTTTCTTTTTTTTAAAAAAATCTCTTGAAACAACCCCACCTACCAACAATCCAAAGGCACATGTCCGTTCCAGTTGCACATTATTTTATGTTGCATTATTACTACTTTTCTTCTTTTCCTTTCATTGATGTATTTATTCTTTTAAAAGACTGGTGGGTCGCATTTCTATACAAGTTTTACTTACTTTCATGGTCTTATAAAACGAACATGTCAATCAATTAATCCTTTCCACTCATCATGGAGGCATTCCCTTTTTTGTTATTAATTTTTTGCATTATATTAATATTAATTACCAAATCTTACCATAACTATATCTTAAAAAGCCACCATGATGCCAGGCCGTGAATTAAAGGTTAGATCGTTAAGATTTTAGGTCTGATTTTCTCAAAGGTTTAAGCAAAGAAATTAACAAGTCTATGATGTGAAGCTGTAAGACAAAGCCAATTCACAAATATTCAATGTCGCCTTGATTGTAATATAGACAATTGCGACTGTTTGGAAAGAAAAATATCCGTTAATATTTTGATTTTATAGTTTTAGGACGAGTCACATCTCCCTATCATAATAGGGTGCGGAATCCAAGAAGCAGTGTCAACAAAGATCATTTGAAAAGGAGGGAACATTACCTTTGAGGGAAACAAAGAGTTTAATACTTCAACATGACATTTCTTTAATAATATATCTATCTACATACTTTATATATAAAAGCACCAACTTCAAAAGTTTAACTAGTGAATGATATATATACTCTTGATAACTTAATATATTAGCAATACTATCCTTAATTAATAATTTTCTTAGTAAATTAAAATATTAACTAATTTTTATTTATTTTTTGATTAACATTGAAGTCCTCATTGAAATAAGTTTTTCTTATTAATATTTTTTATTAAATTAAATATTTCAAATAATTTTTATCTATCTAACTCTTTGTTAAATTGTAAAAGTAAATAGTTCTTAATAAAATTTATAATTTAATCACATTCCTACTAATACAAAGTTTTAATTATTTTTTATAAAATAAAGTTTGAAATACTTATTATAAACCAAAGCAAAGGAATACATGCATACATATATACACACACATACATAAAGAAGCCTTTCAAAAGATAAAACATAGACATAAAGAATTAACAGTAATTCCAATTAATAAATCAAGGGAGAGAAAAATACATTATCGTACCTTAAAAGCTCACAAAAATTGTTTCAAAAGAGATCAATTTTAAGTAATCAAATGTATATTACTATTATCTCCTTTAAAATCTAATAACGAAGATATTGTTGTTTGAGCTCTTAATTTCTTTTGCTTGTTGCATAATAAAATAGCTATTTTACATTAAATGGCAAACACTATTTATATTTTTTAAAAACTATGTTAATTGTCATGTAATACAAGAATATTGAGTTACAATATTTGTGGAGATTATACACACATATTTATATATAATTAAAACAATATTCATGTACCTATTTACTATATAAACAAGTATTTATCGAAATCAAGCCAGTTTTGTAAATAAAAATTTGGAATGACTTCATCTAAAAGTGTATGTTAACTTATTGGTTATTGACTTTGATAATATATAATTAGTAACTAGATTAATGCTACCAAAATACAAAAAAAAAACCCAAGATAATTAAGTTAATATGGAAAAAAGCTTGAAGAAGGAATGTAAAGTTTTATTGAAGATGAACAAGAAATAAGAATGTGAATCAAAGCATATTATTTTTTATGGCAAATGAAACTCAACTTGAGCAAGTAAACAAAAAATTATAAAATAAATCATAAAAGTAGAATAAAAGAGTTTTTGTGAAATTTTAAAGAGGCGTAATTTAAAAATAATTAGCAATAGATGAAGAATGCCTTTCATATTAAAATACACAGGATAACTTTTATTGTAATATTTTTCGATAATGACGAGTAAATTCAAGAGAAAAGAACAAAAATAATAAACAATATTGCAATCCTTATTTTGTAAAAAAACAAATTCCAACAGAAAAGAATCGACTTCTGAAATGTGAAGTCTTGATTCTTGTTAAACAAAAAGTAATATTCATTCATTGTAACAAGAAGGACTCGACTTGCCAATAGAGGAACCATTGATTTTGAAAAAGCAAAAAGTTACTAGATTGCGAGAATCAACTTCTGAAGGAGAAACAGATCGATTCTTGAGAAGGCAGAAACACAAGGAAGAAGCACCAAATAGAAAGAATGGACTTCTCAAATTCCATTGATTGATTCCTTGCGACAAAATGAAGAAAAGATTGAAACTTGTTGAAGAAGCTAATAAGGGAGATTTTGAGTGGGAAAACCTATGTTCTCACCAAATTTCAAATTTCCTTATCTCAAATATCTGCAAAAACTAGTATGGTATGACATTTTAAATCTGGGAAGATCAATCTATAAGGACTTAGTGAGAGTTTTCTATTCAAATGTGACAACAATGTACAGAGGTGATGGCGGATGATGACATTATGGATCATGATGGCTCTTTCTTGACCTTTGTTGTTGGCAAGGAGTTAATCATCACTCCCACATTGTTGCAGAAAATGCTAAGGTTGAAGCCTACAAGTAAAAATGCACCCATTCACATGTATAAAGAGAATGAGCTTTCAAAAGAGGAACTAACTTTGAATTCTTGATTGGTCTTGCTACTTCTCCAAAATGTCTAAATAGCCTTGGCAGGTTGAACATTAATGACAGAATTCTACACCTAATTGTCAATAAAATTATTCGACCTTTTGGGCATAGACATGTTACAGTAACTGTTAAGGACATGTGATTTATGCATCACATGAAGACATGCACTCCAATTGATCGAGCTTAATTCATCTATAAAGACATGGAAGTTTTATCACACCTTTAATTCGAGGAGCCGTGATCTGGTCACGAGCTTAGTAGGCAAGGCCAGTAAAACTCAAGCAAGCCTAAAAAATGTTCACACCAAATTGAATATACGAATGTTATATCCATAATATAATTTAAGTTCAAATGCATAGCTAGTGCCCCTTGCAACTTGATTCTTACATAATACTTAACATAAAAAGCACAAGCCATACTTTTGGCTAACAAATGGGTTCGTACTTTACAATCCTTAGACAAATATAAACGGTAACATCATGCTTACACAAACCCCAAGTACACCAAGTTAGGAAACCAATACCAAAAGTGGAAACTAATAGCGGAGTGGACTCATGGTATAGGAAACCTACCAAATGCAAAAGAATCTACCAAAGGCAAAGTCAGCCAAGCGGTCTCGTAGCTTTGCTTATTTGCGCATGGTGCAACAGAAGGTTGAGTCATCTAATAGTCAATGAGGGGAAACCAGCATAGCATAACATATCTCATAATTATATATATACACATATGTAGAGAAACATACCTAATCATAAGCAATACATGGCTATTTAATAAACATCTCCAAAGATAAATGTGCAAAGATCATTTTAGTATACTACGTGCACGTCTCGTCATGCTATGCCTTGCCATAATCACATCTCAAACGGCATACCCATATTCATGATTAATCAAAATTTTATCTCCATAAACAAACGTATCAAATCAAGGTTTACCTTTAAGCCATCATCAAATTAGGCTCCACAGACACCTTATAGTTGCTAAGTACAATATCAAACTCAATATATAATTTCCTTATTTCAAAACTTTCACCTCACAATTTTCTCATATCTCATTTACGTAACATTAATCACATGCATAGATATGATATCATATCATTCATAATCATATCATCATGACATAAACATAATCAACGAGTGGTTTTCCCTGGACATAGTCAAATCACACATGGTGGCCAATCGACAAAGTAAAATCATGCTCAGGGCAAAGCCACTGGTAGAGAATCAAATCGCACAGTGGCCAAGCAATAGGTAGAGGATTCAAATCATGTGCATGCCGATGCATTGGGCGAAGGATCAAAGTCATCATCTAGAGTAATCTCCCAACAAACGGCAACACCCATAGTAGTCTCAAATGGGTGGTATCAAAGCATTGTAAACGGGAATCATAGGCAGGACTTACACCACCGCCCTTACTTACCGTCATCTTTGCAGGCAAACACATAATCATAAGGAATAGCACTCCACTCAACCTCAAATCAATTCAATGTTTGGAATCCATCCCCCGAATGGAATGCAAATCCACAACTAAGGCCATCTTGCCTTCGACAATCCCATGTGTCCACATAAAACCAGAAATCACATTCAATGAGCTTCAATTGTTTATAAGCTCAATATAGTTCTAATTACCCTTAAATCTCTACGCATCAAACATTAAAACTCTTTGAAAATCACTCATCTTGAGTATTCTACTCCTAGACATTCGTCATTGTCACTAGACTTCCTAGTCTAGGCTCACACAACATAGGCCACCATGTGGCTTGCACTAAAACACACAACACAGAACAAATCACATATATTTTCATTCTCTAGCCTAGGCACATTCATCTAGGCAATTATGTATATATATATTTATACACACACACACAATAAAGTTCTATTCTAGTACCATGGTAATGCCTTTAACAAGGCGTCATGCATTACATGCATTTTCAAAATAAACCACTCATAGTGACAATCGAAGGTGCTCCACAGCCAAGCTCAACTTTTAGCCTCTAACCATCCTCCAGCTCACAATTACATCAACAGTCTCAATTTTCCCCTTAAAACACATCAAAACATCACAAAAATAATTATTTCCTAGCTTTCGAAAATATCTAACTTTTTTTAAAAAACCCATTTCTTAGCAATCCATTGTACAAGCTCAAGTCTTTAATAATAAGCTAAACCCATACCTTAGAAGCTGAATTGCACAAATCTAGGCTCCAAATTCAATCAAAATTGAGGGTGATTCACCAAAGTTGGAAAAATTGAATTTCTAGGTTATTAACCTATTAAATTGAAAATCAATTGATAAAAAGGTGTAATTTTACCTCTAGAGGAGTTTCCCAAGCTCCAATCTACTCCAAATCCATTTGGGGATTAGGGTTTCGGTGGGTTAAAAAGAGGGAGGTCTTTTGTTTTTAAATGGGTGGACAACCCAAAACCCTATTTATTTTTGCCAATACCTAGTGATGTATTGATACATTTGGGAATGTATCAATACATTTGCACAAATTTCGACTAAATCTATAGATACATTAGGCAATGTATAGATAAAAATTAGGTAGAATGCTTACTACCCTAAATGTATTGATACATGGGGGAAATCTATCGATAATTTTTCCCTTGGGTGCTCTCTGCTTCAAATCTATCTATATATTTAGGCAATGTACCGATAGATGTTCATCCTTATTCAAATCTATTTATACACTTAAAGGTCTAGATAAAAATCCCTTGTATGCCTTATATTGTTCATCTTATTAAGAATGTATTGATACATTGGGGAATGTATCAATACATTTTCCTTTAGAGGCATATTTTCAACTTTCCAAACTTCTAAAAATCCAAATGTAACACCTCAAAATCCTTCTTGCTTAAATCACAATTTACATAACTATTACAGCTTATATTTCTTGTAAATATATCCTTAAATATAACATCAAATTTAAATCAAAACCTCAAACTTTAAGATTCATTCTTCATTTCTTATAAAATTGCCTAAGTGTCATAACATAGGCTTTATACACTTAGCTTATTTAACATACCACCAAGGTCCTTAATGATATCATAAATTCTTAAATCCATAAATTCAAACCATGGTCCAAATCCTCAATCAAACTCTAAATCATATGGTTCATCAATTATTTCTTTAAAAAATTTGGCTAAGTTTTTTTGTTCATATTTTTAACGACTTAGCATTTATATATAACTCATACATCAAGTATTCTCAAACATATTGAAAATTGAAGGTCATTCTCTATAGACCATAATATAATAATAGGTATACACATTAACTATTAAATTAGCTTAGTCAACATCACATATAGCTCAATATCAAAGTTAGGGGTATTACAAGTTCTGGCCAAAAGAGGAAGAAATAATCTAGTTTATGGGATGACCATTTTTGAAATGCTTGACAAATGGGAGATAGACACTTCCATTGACAAGCCTATGATGTAGGACAAGATTAAGTATCTTGAAAAAGCATCCATTGCTAGAATGAAAATTGAGTTTAATGCTATTAGCAATCACTAAATAAAGAAAAGTGAACAATAAGGAGCTTCAACCACCAAAAAGAGGACAACAGAGGAAATGTCAAATATTGCATTTCAAACACCTATCGTACAACCTTCAATTCCACCAAACATAGTTGGTGACATTACATATCAAAATTTGTGTGATAGGCTGCACAAGTAAGGAAGAGATGCTATGATAAAGCTTGATGAAATCAATCTAAAGCTTAACGAAATGATATAAAAATGCATTTATGATTTTGAGAACATGTTCTATCATTTTAGGCATTCTTTCAAAGTCATCAATGAAGAAATCATCAAGCTTACAAAGGGATGGAAAAACTTTCAAGAAGATAATTGTAGATTCCTAAAGATCAGGTAGAGATAAATGCACAAGTCAAAAGCTCACCACCCTCATCACCAAAAATCAAATTACTACCCTATTCACCAAATCTATAGCCTTTATCTCCAAAAACCTGTATATACCATGTGCATTTATACATCATATGCATCACTGTTTGCATGCTCTGATATGATGAGTTATTTTTTACACATGCTATGATACTGTGTACTTGAATTGGTGGTTAATGAAGAACTTTTCATTTTGGTTGATCATCTTTTTCCTTCTAGTATTTTGTTTAATTATGCCAATGATGATCTTATGTCCTCTTAAGCTTTGAAATTGTGTGCTCTATTCTCACACTCTTTTTGATATAACAAAAAGGGGAGAAGTATGAGTAAATTTGCTATGCTTTATTGTGTGGACATGCTGGAAATTTCTAAATGTGCTTTTGATTGTGCTTAATATTTTTCTAAATGTGCTTTTGGAAATTCCTCTAAATGTCTTGAAAGGTAAGCACAAAATTAAGGGGAGTTTCTAGCAAGTTTAGCTTTTAATTTTGTTTTATCAAAAAGAGGGACATTGTTAGCTTTAAAATTGAATCTAGTTTTGAAATGATAAAATTTAATGATCTAAATATGTTTTGGAACTGAATGAAAATGTCTTTAATATGAAACAACATACCCCTAGATGTTTTAAAGGTATTTGTGAAAGATAAAATCATTTAAATGCTTTAAAAATGTCACGATCCAATATTGGATGAGCCTACGAGACTCGAGGAAGCCTGAAGATTCATCTATTCCATGTACAATCCGTGGTATCATAAGCAAAATATAATTCATTTCATATCATAACTCATTACATTAAAAGGTTCATAAGGCCACACGAAGGCTAATCATCAGGTTCATATCATACAACCCTTTTTACATCATAATAACACATGGAACGTAGTGCCTACAACATCCGAATACAACATTTACTAAACTTAAAGTTCAAAATGGCAAGGCTAGTGTGGTTGGACTTAGTGGAGTAAACTATTGGGTGGAAGACTTGCCAGATGCCAAAATTCATCCATGCAAACAACGATGCTAGGCCACATATAAATTAGTGGCATCACTTATCTGCACATGGTACACAAATGGGGTGAGTCATCTAACACTCAGTGAGATGGGGATGTTAACATAGCATAATAAAATATATTATAAACCTGTAGAAAAGACACATATAACAAACCCTACATGGCTATTCATAAAATATCTCCCATATTAAAAGTATGAGGATCATACTAATATCCTATGTGCACATCATATTAAATCTTACCTTTCTAGAATTACAACTCAACAGTGTACTCATTTTTTATGATTTATCAAGTCTATGTCTCCAAGTTGAGCATTATAATTTAGGGCTTACCTTAATCCATGATCAAATAAGCTTCAGAATTAATGAGTGTTTTTCCCCTAGACATTATCAATTCGTGTTGGGTGGTCGACCGATGGAATTAATCACGTGCGATGTCGTATCAACTGGCGAAAGGTCAAGTCATCATCTGGAGTAATCTTTCGACAAATGGTATCATCAATGTAATCATCATCTGGAGTAATCTCCCAACGGATGGCATCATAAACATAATCATCACCTAGAGTAGTCTTGACTAGTGGCATCATTACATAATCATCATCCGGAGTAATCTCCTAATAAATGGTATCAAGCAATGCAAGAGGGAATCATAGACGGGACTAAACTACGACCCTTACTTACCACCATCCTTGCATACATACACATGGTCATAAGGGGGGTAAACACCACTCAGTTTTAAATATCAAATCAACATTTACAATTACCCTTCGAGCGGAACACAATCACTTATGGCCATTAATGCCTCTATGACTCATTAGTCATAACCTACATCGTTTAATCTGACTCTCTACCCTTATACACTTAAATACATCACATAATTAGGAATTCTTGCCTCATAATTATTCAACGATTGAACAATTTAGTAATTATTTACAATTACTCATAATATTTCCATGTCAATGAACAATTTATTTTCAATTTCAATGCCACCACATGGCTCACAACACCACATATATGAATATTACTACGCATTAATAATGTATTGTCCTAGGCAGACTCATCTAGGCACAAATACATCAAAGTATCTAACAACTCATACTTCTTAATAACATAGCATATACGAAATTTAGCATGCAGAATCAATATATTAGCCTAGGCATACTCATCTAAGCATGCATAGCAATTTATTATACCATGGCAACATATAACATTATGCGTAATGCACCAAAGGCATTTTAAACATAAAGCCTTACTCACAATGATAATTACGCACTCCCGTAGCTTAATTCGATGCCTGGTGTTCACTCATGCTTTAGCTTTAGTTTAATAATTTACCACACTAGCTTGAATGGGCAGAATTTCCACTCTTATTACAATCTAACATTTAGTAATTGCATAATCATTGATATTCATGCAATTATACATTATTTCTAAACCAAATCCTGGCTTTTAGAGCATTTCCAGCTTTTCAACTAACATAAATTCTAACTGTTCACATCAACTATTTAAAATCCTCATAATTCATTCACAAATAGTTTAATCTTACCTTAGTTGCTAATTTGGCTCACTTCTAAACCCAAAATTTTGGCAATTTCCAACTTTAAATAATCACCAAAGCTGAAACATGGATTTCTCATTATTAAACTATTTAAATAAAAAAACAATCAGTCAAAAGCTTTAAATTTACCTCTACAATGATTTCTTATGCTCAAAATCACTTTTCGATACTCTAAAATTTGAATGATGGATGAAGGTTTTGAGAAAGGGGCGTGAGAGGGTGTTTTTGGCTTGTTTTGGCAATGGATGGATTGCCTAATGCCTTTTATTTTTTCCTAATCCACATGCATGTGTCAATACATTTGGCAATGTAGTTAATATATTTTTCATGAGTTACCCTTAAATCTAGTAAAACACGAGGCAATGTATTGATACAAATCCCACAAAATACTTTCTACCTAAAATCTATCAATACATTTGCAGAATGTATCGATAGAATTCATCTCGAATGTTTCCTTCTTCAAATCTATTGATACATTTGGACAATGTATTGATAGAATTCATTCAAAATGTTTCCCTTTTCAAATCTATTGATACATTTGGATAATGCATCGATAGAAATTACGTAAAATACTTCCCCATTCAAATCTATTGATACATTTGGACAATGTATCAATAGAAATCGCATTCACTGTTGTGTTATTCAAATTTATCGATAAATGTGGTAATGTATCTATACATATTTCCCAAAATACCCCTCTTATGTTCTTCTTGTCTTTAATGTATCGATACATGAAGCACATGTATCGATACTGCTTATCCAGAATACATTTTTCCAACACTTAGAGATTTCTAGCTCAGATTTCCAATTTCTATTTCCTTTTCAACTCATATTTCTATCTAAATTCATCAAAATTTACCCAATAATCAATGCATATACTCATTACATAACTCAAATTCTCAATCATGCACTGTGTCTCAGAGTATTTATCATAACTTAGTATAGTTGGCTAAACATCAAATTCACCTAAGTGCCAAAAAATGCATTATATCATTCATCTGCCAAACATATGCACAACATCATAGGGAGCTTTCACATGCTCATACATCACATAATCATCCTCTGTGGACATAAGCATATCTTTAGTCTCATTAACACATAAACTCATATATATCAACCTCTTAAGGTTGAAATTAGCCTATCTATTGGCTTAACCATCATACATATTTATCATAAAAAAAATTAAAGGTGTTACAAGAAACAAGTTCCAATAAAAAAGAATCGACTTCTGAAAAGTGAAGTCTCGATTCCTGTTAAACAGAAAGCAATATTTATTCACTGTAACAGGAAAGAATCAACTTTCTAGCAAAGGAACCATCGATTTTGAAGAAGCAACAAACTACTGGATTGCGAGAATCAACATCTGAAGGAGAAATAGATCGATTCTTGAAAAGGTAGAAACACAAAGAAGAAATGATGAATAGAATGACTTTTTTTTTTTTGCAAGGTGCTGAATAGAAAGAATTGACTTCTCATGTTCCATTGATCGATTCCTTGCAACAAAATGAAGAAAAGATGGAACCTTGTTGAAGAAGCCAAAATGAGAGATTTTGAGTAGGAAAACCTCTATTTGAAATTTCAAAGTGGTGCTTAAAGGGAAAGAAGAATCGACTTTGGAGAAGGAGAAAAGTCAATTCTTGCAAAACAGAATGTTACGGACTTAAAGCAAGAAAAGAAGAAACAACTACTCAATAGAGGAACGATCAATTCTTGGAAAATAAAGAGCACTAGGTTCAAAGTTAAAACAAGAAGAATCGACTTATGGAGAATGGAAAGATTAATTCATTGGAAACAGAATGTCCCAAGGTACAAAAGAATTGACTTGTTAAATGGGCAATGATCGATTCTTGAAGACTGATAGACTTGACTCAAGTGGCCTCAGCATTTGAAATTTTGAATTTGTTTTCTCTCTAATGGGCAGAATTTGAGTGAAGCTATAAATACCTTCAAGAACTTCATTCCAAAATAAAAACAAGAACTTAAAAAGAAAAGAGAAAAGATCTTTACTTCAAAGTAGAGATAAGAGCTTTCATTCTTAAGTTTACACCTTTCTCACTTTACAAAACTCTCTCACAAATAGAGAAGCAATTTCGAGCTTACATTCTTTGATCTTCGCTTCATTCTCTTGGACACCAAATCTGTTGTTCAGCTTATCTAGAGGCACAAATCCTTGTAATCCACTGTTGATAGGTTATACCTCCTTGAAAAGGTACATAGGTTACACTTAAGCCTTGAAAAAGTAAGATTGGTTATACATCCATTGGAAATGGTAGATAGGTTATGCTTTTAACCTTGAAAAGGTAGTGACTTGTTGATAAGTTGTACTTGATCCTCAAAAAGCACTTGGTTACAAAGATTATACTTGAACCTAGTTGAAAAAGGCAATGTCTTTACTGGATTCAAACTTTTTCTTATATAGAGAGAGAGGATATAGGCATTGTCTGGTCAAACCTTTATAAAAATCATGGCTGAGTTCTTTCTCTCTTCCCTTTAAACTTAATATGCTTTATTTTTCATTTCTTGCACTGGTTTTCTATTTTGATGTTTATAGTTCTAATCTTTAACTGATTTTGAAAGAAAGGTGAAATTTTTAATTGAAAACCAATTCACCACTCTCTTGGTTATTGTGTTACAAGCTTCTCATCTAACAAAAATGACAGAAAAAAAAAGCAAAACACCCAAACTCCTAAACCTTGAATTTAGAGATGTTTGGGATTAAATTATGTCATAAACTCACAGTGCCCCTTGGAAAGAGAAAAATATGTCCAAACTAATCATCAAATTGAACAACATTAATGGATGTTCAAAGTATAAATTTTGCACAGCTCAAATGTTCAAAGAACTAAATCATACTTCACTTAATGTCTGAATCTAGCTAGCAAACTCTTGCACTAAAGTCAAGTATGAAATTAGACAACAATTTTAAAGCATTAATCACTCAATGGGACCCATACATTGCTAAAAATAATCATGTTAACATGTCACCGTGAGTTTTAGGACTCCCAATCAGCACTTATAAAATATTTAAATCCTATCAGTTAAGTCCATATCTCATAATTGAAGTCTTAATGAATCTCAAACTCTAGGACATTAAATTTTAAACTAACATAGAGCTCTAAATGCGATTCCAACTCCAACTCAATCTACGAACTAGCTCTTCTAAAAGCTTACCAACCCAAAGACATTGTCCAAATTAATTTAATCTGACCAAGCTAGTATCCCAATTTAATATGGAATCTACACAATGTAGAAAACCTCTATCACTTACACAAACTCCACCAAGATTTAAATTGCACAACACTAAGACTCTAGCAGCAATCCAAAAAAGTAAACCTCGTCATCTCATTAGAGCTCTTTTTCAAATTTACATCCAATTTAATCCCACCACCTAAGAGCTTTACAATTGGATTTAAAATTCAACTCCATCATTGAGGCAAAATAGTCCTAGTCAAACAACAATCCATAATTTAATTTTCTACCATGTATTTAAAATGTTCTTTTATCTTATGAATTGCAAGTATTACCCCATTACAATTATCATGGAACTTGTGACTTATTATTTTTGACTCTTATCCAATTAAAATTCTTTAAACAACCAAGGCTCTATCATAAATATAAGTCTTTTTCCATTTCCTTTTTTCACACGCTCCTAACACCTCTTATTTTCTTCTGTTCTAGGCGAGTTATAGTTTCAATGAACTCTTTTATATTTACCCCCATTTCCATTCCAACTCTCTACCAAATATTCCATAATTTTTTGCCACATTATGAGCAGAATTGGATTGATCAATTGCATCTGGTCAATGATCACATTTTGCAACTGTATTATTATTGAATGAACAATATTGCTCTAACTCCCAATTCAAGTCATTAGTTAAATTCTTGGAGAATTTGATGCTCCACAAAATATGATCACCTTTGCATGCTGCTTATTTGTTTTTACCTTTATTGCTTCCTTTCTTATCGCGAGGTCTTTCTTTTGGTTTATTCACAGTAGTAACCTCATCCACACTACCAACAACCTTAGCATCCCCATCATACATTTTCTCTTCCGTAAATAATGTAAGTTGTAAATTTGCTCTTTTATTACATTCCCAATTTACCTTGTCAGTCACAAACATGTCAATATCCTCATCATATTAAAAATGTTCATCTAGACATCACTTTTGAGATAAAATATCAACTTCCTCTCTACTAGTCAAGGAAGGAATGATCGTTTGAAAGTCTTTATCGAAAACCTCATTATCTTGTAGCTCATCAAATTTTATATTTAATGGACTCACATCCAGTAGACTATTTTCTACAAAAATAGGTTTCCACACACAATCTCCTCTTAGTCCTTACATGTTAATAGGCAATTATCATTTCTTATTAAACTAGCCCGACATGGAACCCTTTGGTTCAGTCATGAATTAATTTCATTCATCTCCTTCTTTAAAGAGTTACTATTCTCGACAGTCGCATCTGTTAAAACTGCCATACTTTCTTTAATATCTTACATTAAATTTGACTTAACTTGGATAGGGCCATCTATTTTTGGGCAAAGCTTTACCTCCCTATCCCTTTGAGATAATAATTGCTCAAATTCAAAATTCAAAACATACTGCTTTTATAGATCTTTTGCTAATCTAGAAAAAAGTATTTTTTTAGCAAAATCACAGTCTGTTTTCTACCATTATCAACAACAGATCAATTAACTTTACATTTGGCCCTTTCAAGACTCTTTTCAACTCTATCATTTTTTTGTTTTTGAATTTATATTTTGGTTGAATAACTAGTTAGAGAAAAACTACATCTTTTCATCCAAACATGCCTTATGCTCAAGGAGAATCAACCCCTTTCTCAATAGCTCATTTTCTGGCAACCATGTACTATCTAATTCCAATGCTAACAACACCTCCATCACAGTCACTCGAATTGTAAACATGGTCTCACCCACACATAAAGTGGTATAGGTTAGAATGTAACTCACTGATCTTACTTTAACTAATATTTTCTCATAATCCAATTTATTTAATGCTATTGTACTAGCATCCATTTTCACAAATTCACCCCACCTATCCCTCAAAGCTTGAACTAAATTAAGATGCCATATTTGCAACATAATTTCATTTAATCTCACCTAACAAAACATTTCTATTGCGCGACATTGCAATTATATGCAACCAAGTTGTTAAGCCATGGTTTAAAGCAATTAAGGTAACTATCAATCAAAGCATTCATCATCTCAAAGTCAGAGAAAGTGATAAGTACCTTACAACTACCCATTGATTAACTCTTAACCTCAATGCCTTGTGTCATAAGCTACACTCGTTCGCCTACGTATGCGATAGTCCGTGCGAGACTTGAGTAGATACTTCAATGCAAGTCAGCCAATACTCAGTTATATCTTATCAAACATCAATAATAGCAACAAATCAAACTAAGAGAATTGGTATAAAAATCAAAAGGCATATCGAATGCCATATATGCAACCACTGTGCCCTAACAAGGAAAAATGTTTTATTAATATGAAATTAATTACAAAGGGACTAAGACAAGCCATCGTCCGGTCATAAGGGCAGCCTTAGATGATTCACTACAAACATACCTTTACTAGTGAGGCAGCCCAATAATTCACTGATTGCTCACCCCTTATAAAGAGTTTACGAGTTTTTATAAGTATTTTACCAATAACCATTACAATGCTTGAAATGAGGACATTTTTTCTTAAAGGGTCTTTCCCCCTAAAGACTTAACAAGTATTTTAAGAGGTGTCACAACTAGCCCTTACATTATTTGAAAGAGAGATATTTCAATTACAAGTACAAAAGAGTAAATCTCATAGGTAACTCTACTATATCATGGTCCAATACAAGGTTGGCTCATGACATCCTCCCCCACTCAATCTGTTGATGTCCTTATTGATTGGTTGGCTTGGAATTCTTCAATCTTTTACTGGAAGGCATGAAAGTCAACTTCTTCTCCCAAGTGATCTCATCTGGCACCAAACCTTCTCATTTCACCAGATACTTCTGTGTTCGTCGTTGATTAATTATCGTCCTCCTCCTTGCCAAAATCTCCTCTACTTGAAGTTATGATGGTGGCTTGGTGCTGATGGTGGCTCTTGTGACTTGGCTACTGCTAGATCTGCATGGAACGACTTTAGATTGTTAATGTGAAACACAAGGTGTACCTTTATCCACTTGGGTGGATCAATTCTGTAAGAAGTCCTCCCCACCTTGGCTACCATTGATATAGGACCTTCATATTTTTGTACTAGTCTTTAATCTCTCTTCTTTAGGAATCAAAGTTGTTGAGGTACCAACTTTACTAGCACCAAGTCTCCCACCTTAAAGTGTTGCTCCCTTCGACCTCTATCTACCCACTTCTTCATTCGGTTAGAGGCTTTCTCTAAATAAGCTCTAACAATTTCAATGTTTTGCCTCCACTCCTTAGCAAAGTTAAACGCCCGTGGACTTTTCCTGGTATATGATTCCACTAAGGTTTGAGGAAGTCTAATTTGTTATCCAATGATGACCTTGAAAAGGGTTCTATTAGTGGTTGAGCTCTTTTATGAGTTGAAACATAGTTGAGCCAGATCTAGTAGGTTAAGCTAATTTTTTTTTTGTTCACCTTTACAAAGTGTTGTAGATATTCTTCCAATAACCCATTGAAGCGTTCTATCTGACCATCTGTTTGTGGGTGATAACTAGAAGATATGCTGAGTTTTGACCCTAATAGCTTAAACAACTTTTTCTAGAAAAAATCGGTAAACCTTGGATCATTGTTGCTGATGCTTTTTGGAACATCCTAATATTTTACCACATATTTAAAAATCATGTGAGTTGTTTCTTCTGCGAAGCCAAACTTCGGTACTGGAATGAACATCGTATACTTAGAAAATCAATCCACCACTACCAAGTTTGCTATCATATCTCCCACTTTAGGAAGTCCTACAATAAAGTCTAAAGAAATATTATCCCAGGGTTTTGTCAGCATTGGTAGAGGTTCGAGCATTCTCATCTGTCTTTGTCTGTCTACTTTGTCCTATTGGAAAATGAGGCATGTTTTTGTAAAATCCATCACATCCTGTCACATATGAGGCCAATAGCAACCCTATTTTAGTAGTGCAACAATTTGCTGCCAACCTATGTTGGTCTCAAGTAAATGTTCTAGAGGGGGGATGGAATAGCACTTTTTGGCTTTTACAAGAATTAACTTCTAATTTGGGACAAATGCAAGATAAAAGAGAGATTTAAAGATGAATAAAAAAAACTAAAAATAGAGTAGACAATCACACCAGAATTTATAGTGGTTCCGTCCAAGACCTACATCCACTACCTTGATGTTCAACCAAGGATTTTCCAAAACAATCCACTATGAACGGTGAAATTCACCAAGCTTTTACAATGGCTTTTACTAGGCTTAGCCAAAACCTTTTACAATAGTTTTTACTAGGATCAACTAAAACCCAACACCTAACTTTTCAAGGCTAAGTTAGAACCTATGCTCAATCAATCAATCCTGGCTTGAGTCAATCCCTTAGAGTGACCCGCTCACTCTAAGAATACAAGGAGAGAAGTGATAAGAGTGTACCTATGATATGATCACAAGGTTGATTTAAGTGGTACAAAGTGAAGTGCAGATCACATTTACAAAGATAAGAGTTGAGTGCAGTAAATGAGCATAGAGTATATTCTAGTTTTTGAGCTCTTTTGGACTTGGAAGCCTTCAATCTACTTTTCTAGCCATTGGAAGTCCCTTTTATACTTGGAAGATTAGCTCTGATGTGAGTTAGACAGTTTTTGATCGTTAGAAATAGTTTGGTAGTAGTTCTTGCCATTAATCTGTCTTCTAATGCATAATTCAAATTTTCTAGCAGAATGCTTTTAGTCGACTAACTGATATCTTAGTCGACTAAGTTGCTTCTGTCTTCTACTCTCTACTTCTGGCAGTGAACACTTAGTCGACTAACTTCCTTCTTAGTTGATTAAATTGATTCTATCTTGAAGTCCAAATTTTTGGCAGCAGCTTCTTAGTCGACTAACCCACTTCTTGATCAACTAAGTCTTCTCTGTTTCTCAAAACTCTTGAGTCTGCTAACTTTTGATTTGAATTTTAGCTAACTAACCCTTCATTATTCAATGAAGGAGCTTATGTTTTGTTGATTAGTTGTGGTTTCTTATTCATATACTTTTTGATATGTCCCTTGAAATAATTTATTTATCATTAGCATACAATTCTTGTCCTGCACACTCAAGTAGAAATATTGGTCACAAATGAATGAGAATATTTTATTATCATAAAAAACTAATGGAGCCAACAACCTGGATGTCCTGCCCAAGAGTGTCATGACATTCACGCATTAATTTCTACCTAAGCTCTCCCGCTCTTGGAACAAATATGCATGCTCCGTTTATTAGTAGGAGTTCATTTTCCACCTAAAAGTGTTTTAACTTTTCGCTCTCCACCAATTTCTTAATAGCCATTGCTTGGGGGTCTTGATTCAAATTTTTCTCAATCAAATTACGGATATTTGTTGTCACTCTACTGGCTGTCATTGACGAGATCACTCTTAGAGCTACAAATTCGGTCTTCTTACTAAAGGTGTCTGCTACACGGTTCACTTTCCAAGCTTTATGCTTGAAGAAATAATCAAACTTGGATAGGAACTCTTGCCATCTCGCCTGCTTAGCTGTAAGTTTTGGTTGTGTGAAGAAGTGACTTACAGTTGTATTATCGTTATTTATCATGAATTGTGATCCTAGCAAGTAATGTCACCAGGCTCGTAAACAATGAATCACTGCAAGTCATTTTTTCTCTTGTGTCGTATATCTCCTTTTAGCTTCATTCAACTTGAATTTTTTTGAACACAACTAGGTGTCCTTCTTATAACAACACTCCTCCAAGGGCAAAATTTGATGCATCCGTCTATTCCCCAAAGGGCTTTGCAATATTGGGGACTGATAACACAAGATTAGCCATCATCATGTTTTTCAAACCTTCAAAGGCTTCTTGGAAATGTGGCATCCAACTTCATTTCTATCCATTTTCAGCAATTCTATCAATGTTATTATCCTTTTGGAATATCTTTCGACAAATCTTCGATAATAATTGGCTAGCCCTAAAAAAGAACAAAGCTCAATTGTATTCTTAGGGGTGGCCCATTCTTCGATAGCCTTTACCTTCTACATGTCCATCTGGATGTGCCCTTGTTCAATTATGTGGCCAAGAAATTGGATTCGAGTTTGAACAAATGCATATTTCTACTTTTTTACATATATCTGGTGGTCAAGTAGCCTTTGGAAGACTTGTCGCAAGTGCCGTTGATGCTTCTCTAAGGTCGAACTATACACTACAATATCATCTAATTAGATCACCATAAACTTGTCCAGATAATCTTGAAAGACCTAGTTCATCAGTGTGCAAAAGGTAGCAAGAGCATTGGTTAGACCAAAAGGCATACTGAGAAATTCAAATGCACCATACTAGGTTACCCAGGTGGTTTTCAGCCTATCTCCCTCACCTATTCTTACTTGATGGTAACTCGATCTCAAATCTAGTTTGGAGAAATACTTTGCACCACTTAGTTGATCAAAGAGATCTGCTATAGGAAGGATAGGATATTTATTCTTAACTATGACTTTTATTCAAAGCCTGATAATCCACATACAATCGTAAACTCCCATTGTCACGACCCAATTTCCAAGCCGTGACCGAAGCATGGACTCAACGGACGTAGTCCATTAAGCCCAAGCAAGCCTATCTATATTATTCTGCTCATTATTCCATCAAAGTTACTAAAGTCACATTTCGTAATTTCAAACCAAAATAATGCTAACCATTTTCGACTCTTAGTGGCATACTAATCCAAATATACATACATTGTCTAAAATATTTTTCTTAACAATTTCCATCAACTTTGTCTATACATATTAAAAAAGAAGACTTGATTTCCAGCGGAGAGACTCAAACGAATGTATAGCTATTGAATATCGAGACACCTACCAAAGGTCAAATATACGAAGACACCTCAACCTAGTTACCAGTTGCCTCTTGATCTGAAAACATGAAGTTGAAAATGATGAGTATAAACCCAGTGAGTGAACAAATGAAGGGAACAAGCAATATAATAAGAAAAAGTTTGAAATCATAATGCACTTATTTGAAAATGATGCACTTTAGCTTAAGTCTTTATTAAAACCTTCAATTGAACCCTTGGTTGATAAATCATGTGACGATAGAGAATTCATATCCAACATGAAATTGGAGAAGTGGAAAATATGGCAAAAACCAACCAAATGATAAGCAGAATAGAAAGTTTCATTCTTGCTGCAGCAAGAAACAGAGCAACAAGAAAGACTTCCTTTCATCCCAAGTAAACCATTTCACTGCAATGCAAATCAATTTGGATCACAAAAAAAAATGCTCAAGGTTTAGCAAGCAGGATTCCACATACATTACAGTCACACACGTTATTCATAAAATCTTTATTGCATTAATACATGTGAACATATGCAAACATATATGTATATATATATATACATCCACCGCCTCCCCAGCTCATGTGCATCCCCCCACATCGTGCACATCTAACGTCGTCATGTACATCCCCCCACATCGTTCACACCGGCAATATCATCATCCGCCTACCTCACCACCGTCATTATCGGTATATGCATCCCCCCCATATCGTGCACACACACGGTTATATCCATTACACAATATTATCTACCAATGTACTATACATATATATATATATATATATATATCAACATTATACTGAAACACATGGATTCATCACATTTTCCATTTCACAACATAAAAACATTTCATAAGGACTTGTTCCCAGGCATTTTTTTTTTGAAAGAGAATTGGATAAATCATTCAAAATATTTGTCCAAATACATTCACATATTCCAAAACAGTTTTGAAATGCAAGTTCACTCATCTATCTTTGTTGATTCTTAAAGCAGCTCCAACTTCCACTAATGCCCCGAATGGTGATGTGGGGTTTCGGTGGAGCCTATCACACATTAGCATCACAATCAACTTAATCACATAACCAAAATTCTAAAAGCTATCTCCTAAATCATGTTCCACTAGTTATTCCTAACTAGCTTCCAACTACCATCAAGTGGCTATTTATTTGCACTATTATAATCACACAAAAATGAATAAACTACCTTAACTACAAAACACTCATAAATCTAACTATTAATCATTCTCAACAACTAAAATATCAACTCAATTTCAATGCTCACCTTGCTAGATTTGCAATTGAATATCTCCTCAAGAATTCCCAACTATTATAGAAGATCTTTCTTTCTCTCTCTAAAACCTTAGTTAGTGAAAGAAAGTATTGATCTAAGACATTTCAAGGGTTTTAAGGTGAAAGAGTGAAAGAGCATAAGAGGTTCTACAAAAAAAAAAATGCACAAAAGCATGAAAATGAAGGCTAACTTGAGAGAGTTATGGAAGCTTGAAGAGTACTCCCATGGAAGGTGAAGAAATGTGGGATGGGAGGAAGAAGAAGAAGAAGAAGATAAAGTGTTGGAAATCTGAGGAAGGTGCTGGAGAATGAAGATATTTATAGGTAAAACTTATCCAATTGTTCATAAAATTACAATAATGCCCTTAGCAATGCCACTTGTCTTCCTCTTGTTCTTGTGAAATCTTTTACTCTTTTGACACTAGGGAAAGTCTAAAATCCTCTGAAAAAGGTCCCTTAAGTAGCCCTCAAAAGTCTTAGCTTCAAAAACCCCAAAATCTTGTTATTTGTAGAATTTACGATGAGGGCTACGGCTCTCAATTTCCAGCACCGTGACGCTCAAACATTTTGCCAATTTCTGTTCTTCTAGCACAGTCATTTCACTTCGACAAAGATTTTGACCACCTTCTCGCTAGAATTGGGAAAAGTGGTAAACATCAAAGTTGTAGCCCTGCCTCTTAGATTTCTAATGGTCAAAACATCATGTTATTTAAACTTCTTTAATGGGAGATATACTTGAAAAACTGAACATATGCAAATAGGGCTACTATTCATTATGCACCTTTCTTCACCAATTAAAATTATTTTTGATCCTACTCCTATAACGACATAAAATAATTATAAGTAACGTAAAACTAGCATCATTAGCTCAAATTAAACCTTTAAACATAAGTTCCACCTTGAGTTATGAGTTTATGAAGGTCAAGGTTTCACACCCGTCTTGTTTCTTCTAAAAAAATATCAAGGCTTTAAAAAGTGCTTTTGATGGTCGGATGAATCCAGCTTGAATCAGCTCGTCTAATTATTTTCTTAGCTCTACTAACTCTAGGGGAGCCATCTTGTATGGCTCTTTTGCAAGTGACTTAACTCTTGGAAGTAATTATATCTTGTGATTAACAGTTCGTCGAGACGGTAGAAACCTTGGTAGTTGTTTTGGCATCATATCTTGAAATTCTTCCAAAATCTGTTTCACTTCTTCAGGTATTGGATTTTTGTTATCTTTGCCTTTTTAGATAGGCATGGCCACGTATGAGGGCTCACCTTTCTTGATCCCCTTCTTAAACTGTATAGCTGATATCATCTTCTTCTCACTCTTAGGTAAGATTGTAACTGGTATCATATATGGTCGTTCTCCAAAAAACATTAAACAACTTGCAGAAAAGAAAGAGATGGCTTGTGCTTTCATCATAAAATCTAAGCCAAAGATAAAATCAAAGTCATCTATAATGGCTACTGTCAAGTTTACCTTCCTTTCCCAAGAGCCAAGCTTAATCTTCACATCTTTAGCATTTCCCATGATAGCTGAAGTTGGCGAATTAACAACTTTCATTCGTTTAAAGCTCTTCTTAACTTTAAGACAACACCTTCTTGCCTCTCTTGGGGTGATAAAAGTGTCTAGGCCCTCATGTCGAACATGGCTTTAGTACATTTCTCATTCAACAACACCTCTACATACATTAAACTTCGTTGGGGCTCCTTCTCCATCTTTTCTAGTTGTGCTTGTAAGGCATTAAGGAAATAAATAGAATCCATTCGTGCTGACTCTTCCTCAGCTTCTTTGACTGTCGTGTGGGGTGGGGGTGTCTCAACATTAGTAGTGCATATTGCACTAAGAGCTGCTTGGTGAGGATAGTCAGCTACTTGATGAGGTTCTTTGCATAAAAAACAAGATATCGATGGTCGTGGCTTGAAGTTCCATTGCTTGTTTATTCTCAGTTGGGGTGAGTCTCTAGCAGATGGTCTCCTATCACCTCCCCCACTTGAGCATCTACTTACTCTTGAAAATTTTACCCCACTATTTGAGCTAGAGCTATTAGCCCTGGATAGAAGGTCATACCTTGTGTTGGAGTTTTCATTATAATTTGTAAGGCATTCAGAAGCTGCCATCGCCGAAGCCACATCCTGTACCTTCTGTCGTTGTAACTCCATCCTCGTCCATGGTTTTATACCCTCAAGGAAATAAAACAGTCTATCTTTTTAGTCATATCCTTAATATCTAACATCAAAGTAGAGAAGTTTCTCACGAATTCCCATACTAATCCCATTTCTGATAGCTTTCACAACTTTCATTGCGCCATATACTCAATATTCTCAAGAAAAACTAGTTCTTCAATTCCTACTTTAGGTCTACCTAAGTGTTGATACGACACTCACTATCAAGGAATTTGGAATGCCACCATAATTTTAAGTTCCTAGCAAGGTACATTGTAGCCATCTCCACTTTTTCCTCTTTCGACTCTGTGCGCACAGCTCAACAATATTGCTCCATATCAAAAAGGAAGTTCTCCAACTCCTTAACATCTCTGACCCCTTCGTATTGCTTAGGTTTCGTCATTTTAGCCCATTTCCTTTGATTTTTTGAACTTTCATTGGAATTACTTGCAGCAATAACCAAAAGATTTACCTAAGCTTTCAATTCTCCAATCTCACCATGAAGAGTGCTTAGTGCATCCTTGGTCTCATCACTCAGGGTATTAATCATCTCGAATAGTTTTTGTTGAACTGTCTCAATTTCATCTATTCGTTCGCGTAGAACCATTTGAGCTTTTACTACAGCCACCGTGGCCTTTAGCTCATCAATCCTCTGATGGTCCTCTAATGTACTCCACATGGTCACCATTTTTACACTTTTGATTAGAACGTCTCACTTGTGCTCTGATACCAACTATCACCAACAACGCTCCTTCGTCTAAATATGCGATAGTTCATGCGGCACTTGAGTGGACGCTTCCATGCAAGTCAGCTAATACTCAGTTATACTTTATCAAACATCAATAATAGCAACAAATCAAACTAAGAGAATTCGTATAAAAATCAAAGGGCATACCGAATGCCATATAAGCAACCATTGAGACATAACAAGGAAAAATGTTTTATTATTATGAAATTAATTATAAAAGGACCAAGACACGCCATCATCGGGCCATAGAGGCAGCCCTAAATAATTCGCTACAAACATACCTTTACCAGTGAAGCAGCTCAACAATCCACCAATTGCTCACCCCTTATAAAGAGTTTACGAGTTTTTACAAGTATTCTACTTGTAGCCATTAGAATGCTTGAAATGAGAACATTCCTTTCCTCAAGGGTCTTTCCCACTAAAGACTTTGCAAGTATTTTTAGAGGTGTCACCACTAGCCATTACATTATTTGAAAGAGGGATATTTCCCTTACAAGTACAAAAGACTAAATCTCATAGACAACTCTACTCTATCATGGTCCGATACAAGGTTGGCTCATGACCTTGCATCTCAAGACTTTTTTTCAAACCATTGATCAAGTAGCTAGGATATAATGATCCTATAACGCTGTACTGCAACCACGAATAATTGGTTTTAGGAGTAAAAATCACCTCCTCAATTTTCTCAAGTACCAATGGGGATTTGCAGCACCCTTCACTACTTCCTTTATGTTTGAGAAAGAACCTATTTTTTACCTGGTTTGACATATGGCCCTTCATCCCATTTCCTTTCTAAAACATCCACCTCCTTCACCAACACTTGTCTACTAGCAATAACCATCCCATTTCCTTCTGAAATAACCAACTTGAGTTCCTTTTCTTCCCTGAATCTAACAAATTCAAAATTAAATTTCTTTCATGAATATCGCCATGGCACAAAAACATGAACAATAATACCAAATCTATAAAAAGCAGTCTTAATTTCAGCCCAAGAAACCCCTTCTACCAAATTATCCAATAAAAGACTATATACAGAGATTTCCTCCACCATGACAACTTAGATTAAACATATATCTTTGTACCCTCAAACCCAAATCTCTAACGATCCCTTGCTCCTCCTCCTTCATGCTTACTTGGAAAAAAAAAACTCTAAGTTCTCTCTCTCATATGTTATCCCAAATGTTGCGTTTTACTAATTCTCCAACTCTTTGGTTATCATATTATATTATTTATTAAGTGTAAGTTACATTTATGACACTTATCATTTTTTTTTTCACATTTAATGTTTGTGGTTTCATTCTTTAAGGAATTACAACATTAATTTTATCCAAAATAACCAAAAATCAAAACACTCTTATTTTTAGATACTTTAATTAATAAGTTATAAGCATATTGCATATTTAATGGCTTTTTAAGGGGTCAAGTGATATAATTTAAGAATTATTTGGTAAATCAATTAGATAATTGTTTATTAGGTTTATATTTGATGCACTAATGGTGTGTAACTTATATACATGAGTAATTTACCAGAAAATACGATGTCATTAATAAGCACTTATAAAACTTACAAGATCTTAAAAACAAAAATTAAAAAATTTTAAAGATTAATCAGTTAAAAGAATAAAACATTTTCATAACCTCTCCAAAATATCTCTTCCATGCTTCTCTCCCTCTCTTGTTCTATTTTAATACATGAGTATTTGTAGTCAATAACTCAATATTTTATCATCGGAGAACAAAATGAATGGATGACTGTAGATGAAGAACAAGAGGAGAGAGAAGCAAGCAATAGAGATTTCAAATAAAGATTCTAAAAATATTTTATTTTTTATTTGATTAATCAATAAAATTTTTTAATATTTATTTTTAAGACCTTATAAATTTTTATCTTTGCTTATTAATGGTATGATGTTTTCTAGTAAATTGATAGTGTATGGTTCGGTGCATTAAATATAATTAAGCCCTTGATTATTATATGGAGAGAAAGTTTTCTTTTTTTTTTTGATTTTTTGGTTTATCTTTTTTCTATACTATATGTTGATCATATATATAATCTTATACACCGTGATAAAAATTCTAAACGTTACATGTGAGTTTTAATAATTGAGACGAGTTCATTCAAGTAATTAACTATACTAGTTTACTGATGTTTTTATTCATAATTATGCTGATTTAAATCTATTTGTAGACTTTGAATACATCACTGAACGGTACATATATAGAGGAAAATTTTCATTTTACTATTACATTTTTAGAAGTCATGGGGTATCAAAATTATTGGCTTTAAATAAACATAGATGCACAGAAAACCCTTTTAATCTAAATCAACTAGCTGATCTAATATTCCAATAAATGCTGTAAATTTGTAAAGTTTTCTTTGCCTATTTTTTTTTCACTTGCTTATTGTTTTCCAAAAGAAAAAAAAAATAAAAAGTGTACATTTGTATATAAAAAAATATAATATTTTTGAAAATGGAATATTGAACTTTTGTACTCCAATAACAAAATGCTTCATTACTAAATGGTTTTAGAGTCATGAGGATTGTTCCCTCCAAAAGCTATTATTTATATTAAAAATGAAAACACTCGGACTGTTTTTTTTTTCTCAGCAAAATACAAAACACTCGGACTATTAATTTTAGCAGTTTATACATCAATTATTTATTTAATATAAATATAGATAAAAGTCATGTTTAGTTTGTAGTAAGGTACTATAAGCAATATTTTATTTTTGGATGTTAAAGTATTTTCTTCGACTCCTTTTTTTTAAGAGAAAATTAAGATTTTGTTTTCATGTTCGCATTGATAAATTGCTGTAGTAACTAAGTAAATCCTAATTTTTTTTAATATTTTAATAATTTGTACTCAATCTTAGAAGAGATGAATGAATATACAATTATTTTCTTTTTTTAGTTGAATCTCATAATTTTCCTTGTTGAAATTTAATTAATATAAATAATAAATCATAATGTATAACCTTGAATTTTTAGAATATTTATAAAATCGAGTCATGCTATTTATTCAATGAAGAGTCATTACTATTTTCAGTTATTTGAATTGAATAAAACTGATGCAAACATTGATTAAGGTTTGTATAAAAAAAGTTGTGTTAACTACATGTCAAAAATAGTTTTGTTATATGAAAATATAGTTAATTATTGATTTAAAACTATTTAAGGGTACTTTTATGGTCAAAATGTAGTAGTTAGCAGCTTTTTCAGTTACCTCCGGCAATAATTGTAGAAGTCATTAACCTTTGTTACATTAATGAATTAAATAAAACAGAAGATTAACATTTTATTATACATGTGCTATTGGATTATACCGTGAGAGATGTATCTCTAAATTACACTTTTCTTATCCCAAGATTTGAATTCGACACCCATAAATTGAATTTTTAAAAGTGTCTCCTTGGAACAAGTTAGTAAGTTAAAAATGGTCATTAATTAATCTTTCAAACCCTATATTAAAATATTCGAAATTTCTATGTCATATGCACATGAAGTTTTGCACAAGCCAATTTCTCAGTGTTTTGTAGCCTGACTACTTATAAAAGTCGTGGAATAGTTACATTTCTTCTCTCGAGAAACTCATGATCTTCTAACTAACTCGTCAACTACTAAAACGCAATAGAGAGCACATCGTCAAACCTGCACCTCCTTACTTTGCCTTGTTCACAAATAGTTATAGAAAATCCAAAGAACTGAGAAATTCCTGAGCCTGATCCAAACATTAATTTTACAGCCAATTTACCAATTATTATCAGTTTTTTTGTAATTAAGATATTAACATGCCGGTGGGTAAATTATATTGTCACCTTTCGGTTCGGATGACAATTTTGGTATTTACTTCTTATTATTTGTTTTTTTTTTACTTTTTATTCAGTTGTAAAAAAAGAAGTAAAAAGCAAATACCAAATTTCTTAATCAAATTCTTAAACGAGAGAAATTCACTGTATTTGTATCTTTGTTGCAATGAATATCACTTGAAACAGGATTTGTTCTATTTCCTTGAGAGATGTGGTCTTCGAGAGGTATTACTAATAAACTAAATATGTGTTGTAGCCTACATCCAACCCGTATTCAGTCGCATGAAACAAACTGGGAAAGCCTTTTTCGGTGAAAAGAAATGAATGAGAAAATTTATCTCTTTATTTGTTACGAATATGAAAGGAATTAATTACGAGGTTGGGGCGGAACTTGATTTTCAACTTTAATTTCAAATAGAGCATGCACTCAGCTTTTCTTCCATTTTATATTGATCTACCCTGAGATACCTAACAATATAGGTCTTAGAAGCCTAAGCACATGTTTAAAAAGGTTTCATTTTATTAATACTAAAAAGAATAAAATTTGTCTGGTAGCAATTAAAAGTGATGCACCCTAAACCAATGCAGTTTCGACGTATGCTCCAATATTCCATCTGAGCATTAAAATTTGCACGTAAAGAAAGTGAAGTGTAAAAATAATATAGCACCAGCAAGGCAATGAAACGGTCTTTTTCTCCAGGAAAATAATAGAATTAAGAATCCCAAAGAGCCAACCCTTCTCTCCTTTCCCTTGATGTTTATTGCCACTTCTACTGTACAACAACTGACAATGTTACTCCCCACAGAACATGCACGTGACCCAACGCTGTCATCCGCATAAAATAACAAGCTAGGTTTTAGTCTCGGCAATTGCAGACCGCTCCATGTTGGCGCCGATCGCTGTGCTTCCCGAGACGCCGCTCGGGGTAGCTTTTGATGCAACCTCCGATCGAGCTGGTCCCCCACCACCAGGCACCCACCATGATCAGGCACAGCACTATATATATATATTGTTGTTATGAAGATAATATAAATATAATTATAATTATTATGGGATTTAAAATGGATATATTCTTATTGACTCCGTTATTATTCAAGCTCATGCTTCATTGCTTCATCTTTGTTTATTAAAAAAATATAGCACCCGTGCAAATTAGCAAGTACCCAGTTAGTTTGAGGCATATGTTAAAAATATAAAGCATATCTTAGATTTGTTACGGATGATAATGAGTTCCTATCAACGCATATCTTCCTCTTTTTGTAGGCAACAATTAGGGTCCCAATTTATCTTTCTTGGTGATCTCATTCCCCAAGATTAAGGTGCCAATGTTCGCTTTATATAAATCTCTTTGAATAAATCCTCAAGGTTATTTATACTCTTCAATTGTTATCGTATTATTGTAGGATAAAATTATGAATTCGTAAAATAACGAAGAAGTCTTATTTAGCACAAATTTGTGTCGGGTTTTACCTTCTTGAGACGGATGTAACGTGACCCAAGGATTTTCTTTTCTGGACAAATTATGAACTGTTGTTCCATACTTGCGACCAGAAGCTAATACAAAATCAAGCAACAACGATACTCTTCATAGCACAACAACCTTTGGTTTGGAAATAGAGGTAGAGAACCCTAGGACTTGTGAAAGTGGCTGGGGAATATTCAGAAAATGAAAATGGAATGAATGAGTTGTATATTTTCATTATTCTCACATATGTGCAGTATAGGGGTTTATATACACGAGTGTGAAGGCTAAAAAATCTAGAAAGGGTAAGAAAACTAACATTTGCTGTTACAGACTCTATTACTAATGCTTAAAGGACTTAACAGAAAACGTTAAGACATTTATTTACATCTTATTAAGCTGCTAGAAAATCAAAGCATCCCATGACAGTAGAGTTGATATATCTCTAACCCTGTTTTTACGTCCTTTGTTTTACTTCTGTAAGCTACATAATCTACCTGATTATAAATCTTTTTTAAGACTCCTCTTCAAGGTGAGCATGTATATCCAAAATGCTCATCTTGCCAAGAAGAAAACTGAACTGCTTTGGTAGTAAGGCTTTGGTAAAAAAATCTACTAATTGTGAGTTGGTTGATACATACTTTGGGTTTATTATTCCAACAAGCACTTTTTCTCTAATGAAGTGACAATCCATCTCGATGTGCTTGGTTCTTTCATGAAAGATAAGATTTTTGCATATATGTATTTTTGATTGATTGTCACAATAGAAGTCTATAGTTGTTGTGTTCTTGATTCCAAGATCTTGCAGTAAGAAAAGTAACCACATTAATTCACAACAAGCTGAAGCCATTGCTCTATACTCAGCCTCAATAGAGCTTTTAGCTATGACACTTTGTTTCTTGGACTTCCAGTTGATTAGAGAATTGCCAAGAAACATAGCATATCCAATGACAGACCTCCTGGTATTACAACATCCTGCCCAATCACTACCAACATAGGCTTTCAACTATAATGAAGAACTTGTAGGAAATAAAATTCCTTGTCCTGGTGCAACTTTAAGGTATTTCAATATCTGATATGCAGCGTGCAGGTGAGTATCTTCTAGTTTGTCCATGAACTGTGATAAAGTTTGCACTGCAAAAGTGATATTAGGCCTCGTAAAAGTCAGATAAATGAGCTTGCCGACTAATTGCCTATATTTGCTAGGATTTGATATTTGCTTTGTATCATCAGCCTTTGTTGGCTTGCAGCTATAATCAATTGGGGTTGTAATAGGCTTACACTTTAGCATTCCATGTTCATTCAAAGTCTAGAACATATTTTCTTTGACACAAAAGCATTCCTTTATCCAATCTAGCTATTTCCAAGCCTAGGAAATACTTTGGTGTTCCTAGGTCTTTAAGTTTAAAGCTTTTCTCCAAGTAAGTTTTTACATCCACTGCAAAGTCTAGACTAGAGCTAGCTATCACTATGTCATCAATGAAACCATCATTAGAAATCTTGGTAAATAAGGAGTAGTCAGCCTTAGATTGAACAAAACCATAATTCATTAAACATTATGTGACTTTTGTATTCCATTGCCTTGATGCCTGTTTAATGCCATACAAGGACTTATGAAGTTTGCACACCAATTTAACATTAGATGGATACTCCTCCTTAACCATATACCCTTGAGGCAAATTCATATAGACATCTTCATGTAAATCACCATATAGAAAAGCATTATTAATATCAAGTTGGGCGAGATACCAACCATGAATAGCAGCAAGAGCAAAGAACATTTGAACAGTAGTGTGTTTAGCAACAGAGCTGAATTGCTCATTATAATCAAACCTTTCCTTTTGAGTGAAAACCTGGGCAACTAATTTGGCTTTATACCTTTCAACAATGCCATTAGCATGCAATTTCACTTTGTAAACCCATCTACAGCCAATAAGCTAAAAACTATAAGGAATACGCATGACTGTCCATGTACCATTTTCCTTTAAGGCCTTTAACTCTATGTTCATGGCATTTTTTCACTCAAAAAATTGAATATCTTGATGATATGAGGTAGGTTCTAGAATGTGTGATAATGCTATGGCAAATGCTTTACAGTGGAGAGTTTTGTTGTGGAAAGACATTTCTCTATAGGATGTGCTGTGGTGGTTTTAAGAGATGCAAAGTTACTAGAAAAAGGATGTTGATAAGCTTCAAGGTATTTGGGAAGTTTCCTTAGTCTAGTACTTTGTTTAAGAGGTTATGTAGGAAAAGAATCAGTGGTGCAAATAGTGTTTTCTATATTAGGGGTATAGTGGTCATTTTGAGAAAAATGTCTACAATTAACAAAATTAAATGGTGAGTCATCATCAGTAGTTAAGTTATGAGTATGGGGCAAACCTAAATCTGAATCATGTATAGGTAAAGTACAATCTACAATGTTTGATGCATCATTATGACTTACATGGTCATTATGCAATCATGAGAAATTTTGAGTTGGAAAAGAAACATAAGAATGATCTGATGATGAGTTTGTGGTAATGTTTAATGTGGAATCAGTACCATGATGCAAAATACTGAACGGAAATATACTTTCATGAAACACTAATTAGTAACTAGATTATATAGCAAATATCCCTTCACTCTCATAGGATATCCTAAAAAAATACATTTTCTTACTCTAGGTTGAAATTTTATTTTGTCTCTAGAAAGGGTTGAAGTAAAGCATAAGCATTCAAAGACTCTAAGAAAGGAATAAGAAAGGGTTTTGTCATACAACATTTGATAGGGAGATTAATTGTTAAGAACAATTGTAGGTAGTCTATTAATCAAATGAATTGCTGTTAGGACAACATGTCCCCAAAATTTTGTAAGGAGAAATGATTGAAACAGTAATGATCTAGCAACCACAATTAAATTTTGATGCTTTCTCTCAATAATACCATTTTGTTGAGGTGTTTCTACACAAGACAAACTATGTAATGTTCCATTTGAAGCATAAAACTCAAAGAGATCAAACTCTTTGCCATTGTCTGATCTTAACTCCTTAATTGTACTGTTAAATTGGTTCTTGACCATTTTAAAGAAGGAAGGTATGATTGATACAACATCATATTTAAATCTCATAAGGAAAACCCAAGTAAACCTTGTGAAATCATCCACAATAGTAAGGAAATATTGATATCTATGTATTGAGTTAACATAGTAAGGTCCCCAAATATTAGTGTGTATTAAATCAAAGGGAGCTTTAGAAGATTTCACATGAACCAGAAAAGGTAAATGTTTTTGCTTAGCTAAAGGACAAACGTAACAAACTGAACTTTCTTTAAAAAAGATGTCCGGACAAACTTGTTTAATTTGTTTCATTCTATCTTCTAAAATATGCCTTAACCTATGGTGCCAAAGATTAAATCTTAATGACACACTATTACAGATAGGTATTTTGATAGTAGTAGAAGCAGAGATTGATCCTTGAGGTCTTTTTCCAAGTAGCTTGCATTGCATCAAGTGCAAGCCTACCTTCACTTCAGCAACACCAATCATTTTCCATGAAGGTATCTCCAGTATGATGCAATGTTTATTAGTGAAAATTAGACAATGATTCCTAGATTTAGACAATTGACTCACTGAAATTAAATTGAACTTAAAAGATGGTACAAATAAAACATTGTCTAACTGCAAGGTAGGGGGGATTTGAACTATCCCAATATGTGTAACTAGTGCTTTGGCATTATTGGGCAGCTCTACAAAAACTCCTTGAATTGATTTAAAAGTGGTAAAACTATGTAGAGAACATGCTATATGATCAGTTGCCCCTGTGTCCACAATCCAAGAATTATGGTTAAATATGAAAGCATTATTGATGTTATGTGATGCAGAAAAACAATTATGGTTTTGAGAGAATTGAGTTTTTAAGATTATACCACAAACTTTTGAGTTAACAATGGAAGGTTGTGATGAACTAGCAATAAAATGACTTTTCTGATGATGATGATGTCGCAGCCCCATTTTCGAGCCATGACCGGCGTAAGGACCCAATAAGCATAGCCCACTAGGCCCTAGTAAGCCTTCTTATATGAACCTATACATTAGTCCATGTATCATCCATACTCCCTTTTTAAGATCTATAAATCATAATGTTCAAATAATAACTTCATTGAAATCAATTCATAAAATCCAAGTATATAATCATAATGTTATTCATTAATTGGAATATACATAAATAGTTTTTTCCAAATGATTCTTAGCAAGTTACATCCAGTTTACATGTACACATTCAAAGACTTTGACCATCAGCTGAGTGACTTTGGGCGTGGGTGCTAACACTTAGTATCATGACAAACCTACCGATCAAATGGATAAGGAGGAGCACCTCGTCGTAGGATCCAGTCACCTTTAACTCAGAAAACCTAAAACATGAAGTTTAAAAACGCGAGTATAAACCCAATGAGTGAACATAGGAAGGGAACAAGCAACGTTAAGGAAAGTTTAGAAATCATGATGCACTTAAGTTCAAAACAATGCAATTTAGTTTATTTCTATTTAAAAACCCCTCATTCAAACCCTTGGTTGTTTAGTCACTTGATGACGAAAGACTCATGAACAACAAAGAAGTTGAGAAGTGAAAACTTTAGTAGAGTACAAGCAAGTCAAGCATAATAGATTGACTCTCACGACAGCGAAAAGGCATTCTCGCTGCAACAAAATTCTAGCCAAATAAAATCCAAGGGGCTTTCACTTCCACCAGAAAAATCCACTCATGCCACATTGCACATTAAATTGAACACATTGACAATACTCAAGTTTTCAACAATCAATGCAATCACATATCAAATACAAATAGCTCTATATAGTAAATATATATATATATATAAGCACATACACCACCATCTCACCCAGCTCATGTGCATCCCCCCATATCGTGCACATAATCGAACACCCTGTCTCACCCAGCTCATGTGTATCCCCCTACATCGTGCACATAGCCAGACACCCCATCTCATCTAGCTCATATGCATCCCCCCACATCATGCACATAGCCAGACACTCCATCTCACCCAGCTCATGTGCATCCCCCCACATCGTGCACAAGCAATATATCGCTTCATGCATCCCCCCACATCGTGCACAAGTGATATCATCATCGTGTGCATCCCCCCACATTGTGCACAAGTGACATCATCATCGTGTGCATCCCCCCACATCGTGCACACGAGTAATATCACCATCCATCTCCCTCACCACCATCATCACCGGTAGGTTCACAGTCACCCCGCACATGCACGGTTGCATTTTGTCATACAATGTACCATTTATGACATAATATATATATATATATATATATATATCAATATTATATAGAAACACATGGATTCATCACACTATTCATTTCATAACATAAAAACATTTTATAAGGGCTTGTTCCCGTGTGAGTTTTTGAAGAAAAACCAATAAAACGTTTTAGGAGATTCAATCAAACATAAATGTGTATATCCCAAAACATTTTAATGCAAGTTCACTCACTGGTATTTGTTGAACCTTTAATCGACTATAACCTCCCTAACGATCCAAATGGGGCTGAGGGGCCTTGTTGGAACCTATCACACACAAAAACATCACAACCAATCTAATTTACATTAATATCACTCCAAAAGCTATTTCCCAAATCAAGCTTCAATAGCCTTTCCTATCTATCTTCCGATTCCCATTTGATTGGCTATTTCATTTCTCTACTTTAGTAACACTAGAAATAGATAAACAATTGAACAAATAACACAACTCATAATTCTAATTACTAGCCATCATCAACAACTTAAAACCAGTCCTAATTCATCACTCACCTTGGTGATTGTAATGAAATTTCTTCCTAAGAGTCCTCAAGCTAACATGAAACCTCTCTTTATCTCTTTACAAAGTTCAACTAGTGAGAGAAAGTATTGAAGAAAGACTTTTAAAGGTTTGTTTAAGGTGAAGGAGTAAAAGAGTATAAAAAACCCCACATTAGGGTGTCTAAAGCATGAAAATTAAGGTTAGTTTGAGAGAGTGATGGAAGCTTGAGAGAAGCTTTCATGGAAGAAGCTTTCATGGAAGAGGAGAGAAACGTTAGATGCGATGAGGAAGAAGAAAAAGAAGTTGCTAGAGATGTAGAAGCTGCTGGAAAAGATGAGATCTTTATAGTTAAAGCTTATCTAATTTCTCATACAATTACAATAATGCCCTTAACAAGGCCACTTGTCTTTCTCTTTTTCTTGTGTAATCTTTTTACTCTTTTGACATTGGGAAAAGGTCCAAAATCTTTTAAAAAAGGTTCCTTAAATAGCCCCTAAAAGCCATAGCTTTAAAAATCCCATAAACTTGTTGTTTGTGGAAATTACGGTGATGCCCGTGGCTCTCAATTTCCAGTGCTACGACGGTCAAAGGTTTTGCCAAATTCTGTTCCTCTAACATAATACTTTCACTTCAACAAAGATTTTGACCACCTTACTGCTAGAACTGGGCAAAGTGGTAAACATGAAAGTTATAGCCCTGCCTCTTAACTTTCTAGTGGTCTAAAAACCATGTCATATGAACTTGTGTAATGGGATATATACTTGAAAAACCAAAACATATGCAAATAGAGCAACAGTCCATTGTGCACCTTTATTCACCAATTGAAATTATTTTTGATCCTACTCCTATAAAAACATAAAATAAATTTAAATAACATAAAACTAGCATTGTTAGCCACCATATCAAGGTACGAGGTACTACAGATGAGCTTTTAGCTGATTTTGTGAATTATAGCCTTTGAACGTTGAGTTCACTATGGCATGGTTTACTTGGTTTGCTGGTGTATCATCAGTGTTACCCAAAGAGTGTTCATTGAGAAGAACCATGAGACTTTGAAATTGTCCTTTGGTCAAAGAGTAATTATATACAGGACTGTCTTTTTGTTCCTCTTGATGTTCAACTTGTGGCTGATCAGCTGAGTTGGTGAGTGTTGACATAGCTTTTATGATATTGTCACCTTTCCCTTTTGTGAACTTAAAGTTGAGGGGAAAACCAATGATACGATAGCATTTGTCTTTGACATGCCGATTCTTGCCATAATGTGAACATTTGCCATCATTCTTAGGCCTTCTCTTACTTTATATCATTGTTGCTATAGTAGTTGTCTCCAACAAAGCTTGATTTTGCATCAATATTGACCTTTAGGACTCTTCTTTAAGGTTTAAGTTGTAGGCTTCATCTAAGCATGGGAAAGGTTTTATCATGATAATATGAGACCTAAGAACTGAAAAGCTGTCATTAAGTCCATTAAGGAATCTAAATACCTTATCTTTCTCCCACAACTCAATATATTTTTTAAAGTAAGATTGTGTGCATTTCCCACATTCATAGTGGGGTAGGGGACGGTAGTTTTTCAGTTCTTCCCAAATTCCATTTAACTCAGTAAAATATGAGTCAACAGAACGCGTACCTTGTGTGATGTTACATAGGGAAAATTGAAGATTACATATCCTGGTATCATCTAGTTGTGAGAATCGATTCTTAAGGGTTTGCCATATCTCTGCTGCAGCATTCATATAGAAAACATTAGTGGTTATTGGCTCAGAAATAGACTCAAGCAACCATGCCACAATGAGATTGTTGCAATGGGTCCATGAAGAATATAACTCATATGTTGAGTTTGGCTATTTAATGGAACCATCAATGAACCCTGTTGTTATGGATGGAGAGAGCTAGCAGAAAAGAGCGACTCTATGAACAATAGTTGCTTGAAGTCAGCTTGGGGTTGATGACAACCAACCCATGGTGGTCCGTATGGTGGAAAAAGTATGGAGACCTTGGATCTTCAATTGGTGACAATAAGGATTTTGAAAGAGAGGTTGATAAAGTGGGGGTTGATTATGAGGTTGTCATATTTTGATATGGAAATAGTAGATTAGTTTTCAGATTATGCTATGAAGAATTTCAATGGTTGAACCCTAACCCAACCTGCTTTAATACCATGAAAGCAGCTGGAGAATATTCAAAAAATGAAAATGGAATGAATGAGCTGTATATTTCCATTATTCTCACATATGTGTAGTATAGGGGTTTATATACACGAGTTTGAATGCTAACAAATCTAGAAAGGGTAAGAAAACTAACATTTGCTATTACAGACTCTATTACTAATGCCTAAAGGACTTAATAGAAAACGTTAAGACATTTACTTACATCTTATTAACCTGCTAGAAAATCAAAGCATCCCATGACAGCAAAGCTGATATATCTCTAACCCTGTTTTGACATCCTTTGTTTGACTTTTTTAAGCTACATAATCTACCTAATTATAAATCATTTTGAAGAACTTGCAAGTCTAGAAATTAATTTGTAGGGAGCTTTAGTAGCTACTTCATAGACAATGTCGAGAATTCAAGTTCTCATTGGAATAGGTAATCCTAAACTTATTTGTTTGTTGTTAGATTTGACTCTTCATTTAATTCTAAGTTTTGATTAGAGAAACAAGTGATCAAAATTGTTTTTCAGATGTTCAAATGAGTTTAAACAATCTTTGAAAAAGTTTCAATGAAAAACCTAAACAATTTAAATTGAAAATAAGCAAAAAAGTTCTTCAAATTGAAAAACTGCCTTCAATCTATCAATAGATAAGCTTATCTACTGATAAATGAAGATCATCTATCAATAGTTGGTATTCTAGCATTTGGACCATAAAGACTATGAACATCTATCGATAGATGCACAACATCAAAGAGACACTGACTTGCATTTATCGATAGATGCTGCACATCTGCCGATAGATGGCCACCGGAGAGTACTTCAAAAGGATTCTGACTTGCATCTATCAAGAGATTGGCGTGATTTGAAAATTTTTTGAAGGGAATCTATCGATAGATTGTGTAATCTATTGATTGATAATGACCATTAGAGCCTATAACAAAGTGCAAAACAACTATTTTCCTAATGCACCTCCAACCACCTTTAAAGCTTCAACAACTCTAAATACAAGCTCTCACCATATTTATGAGGGTTTGGAGACTTTAAACACAGCTAAAAGAGAATATTTCTACTCTTAAAATTTATTAGCATTTTCACTTTTCACATTTGTACAACTCTTCAAATTGTATCATTTATTGTGCTTTTAAATCCTCACCTCTCCTCTTACCAAACATTTATACTCATTTGTTATTTCAGCCTTTAAGAGGTCATAAACTTATCGTCACTCTCTAGCATATTTTTAGTCTTCCATTAAGATTTCAAAGTTGAATCCTTATTCTATTCAAGTTGAAATTTCTTCTCTCACTACAAACAAGCTTAAAATCTCAGCACCCAACCTTTGTAGATGCATTTCCTTGTTGAAATTTGTACTTCATTTCAAAGGTTCTAGCTTAACCTTGAAAAGCTATCTTGTAAAGGTTATCGTTTCCTATCAAAAGCAAGAATCCTTTATGGATTGTGTGGGTTACCACTTCATATGTATAAAGCAAGAATCCCTTTATGGATTGTAAGGGTTATCGCTTGATCTCATGAAAAAACAAAAATCTCATTGTGGATTGTGTAAAGGTTATTTCTTCCCGTTAAAAAGAAAGAATCCTTGATAGTGGATTAAAATTCCTTGGTTGCTAAGGGAGTGGACGTATGCATCAAAAAACCGAACCACTATAAATTGCTTGTCTCCCTTTTTAGTTTCCGCATTATTATCTATTGTTCATACTTGCCTTAGGAAAATAGATTCATATCAATTTATTGTTTTTCTCTTAGAAAAATATTTTATCTTAACTCATTAATTTTTATACCTAGTGATTTATTGTAGAAAATTTATTTTTGATATTAGAAAATATTTTTGGGTGCAAAGGTTTTAATTTTTACACTTAGATTTTCAAAGAAATTTTTAGGGTAAAATACCCCCACCCCCCTAAGTTTTAATCAAATTCCAAGTGGGTCCATTAGTTTTAGAAATGGACACTCCATCCCAAAAAAAATCTTTCGCTAGACACATGGGTCTAGCCGTTAGTCAACAGTAAGTGTTTCCATTAGATTGATGATGTGGCAATATTGAAATAACAATGTTATTCATTATTAATTTTAAAATTACTATTATATAATTTTTATTTAATTTTTTATTGATTTTAAAAACTTTTATTTGTTTTCAAAACAGTAATATAATAATAATTTTTTAAATTAATAAAGAAAAAAAGGGCATTTTAGATCTTTCATAATATTTGTTAATAGTGTTTACACTTTTGAGCGGAGTATCCATTTTGAAAATAATGGATCCACTTAGAATTTGCATTAAAATTTAAGGGTATGGGGTGTTTTACAAAAATTTTTAATATATCAATTCACGCGCCTTTTGATATACTGCATATTGAAACTTTTACACTAACATGGTTGATTATAAAGCAAGCTTCAAGGTGAATGGGCAACAATCAAAGCACTATTGGGGTGGTGATTTCGATTGTCAAAGGTCCTCAATCATGCTTATCAATGCAATTTGAATAACAGAGAATCAGGCTGAAGACTATAAATCAAATGCTTATTGGGAGGCAACCCAAGCATTCTAACTTAATTTATTTACTCTTAGTTATTTTCAATTATTTATTTTTTTATTAATAAATTTTTTATTTTGTTGGTACATTTAAACCCTTAAAAAAAGAACAAAAAATCAAAAAAAGAAAAGAAAAAGGTAGTCTGTGACCTCCCGATCAAGTACTCATATTGACCGTGGCCCACACCAAGCCTAGTTGCAGCCTCGCGGCCTTATAGAATTTAAAAAAAAGGCTATGATCCATCAAGGTCGCGACAACCCTAATGGGTGGTCATGGCCTAACAGATTTCATATGACATGGGTTGCAGCGCAAGCAAAGCATGGCTGTGACCTTGTGAAGACCTTTAACAAGCCTATGAAGCCCCTAAGTGTAGGCCGTGATGCCTCAAATGGTGGGTCGCAACCTTCCTTTTGTGGGTTGCCCATTTACACTTAACCCAAAAATCCTTTTCCTTTATTTAAACTCCCCTCCTACCTCAATTAGCCCTAAAACCCCCTTTTTATTCAAATATTCTACACTTTTCACTCAACTTCTCTCACCCACACCTTTCTGTCTCTCATCAACTCTCTTTAACTAACTTTTCTCTCTTCATCAATCTCCTTCCATACCCATCAACAACATTAAAAACCTCCATTAAATCTTCTTCTCAACTTCTTTGCTCAAGATTTCAAGTAAGTTTTCAATTTTCTTTAATATTTTTCATATTTCTAGATTATTGATGGCTTGCTTTTCATTCTTTGTTTTGTTGAAAAGTTATGACGAAAATTGATGATTATGGAGACAATGTGCTTAGTTATTATTGGGTTGTGGTAGATTGGTTTGATTTGTTCTTTAAAAAACATATTGGGTTTGTTGAAATTGAGAATGTGGGTGAGTTGATAATTAACATTTCTTTTTATGCCTAGTTTGTGAGTAGTCTAGAAAAATTAATTATTGGAATTTTGCTTGATAATGTGGGCGTTAATTTCTTGTGATTTGAGGAAATAAAAGCTGATTTTGTTGGTGGTCTATTGTGTTTTATAGGTTGTTTTGTTTTCTTTTGGTTAAGATTAATTACAAAAAATTTGAAAACGACACCCAAACGAGCAAAACCAAGTTCTAGTAGTTCGTTTGACCAAACTCGATTTGTGTCAGTCAACATTGTGACTAGACATGCTAGTTTTGTCACCAACAAAATTGCAATACTAGAACAAGGATGAGATCAAAGGTTGATCATGCACCTTAGGCTTCAATAAATGATAGATGAACAACATTGGCAAAAATTTTGTGATTCACTAGAAGTTGCGATTATTCCTCTAGTAAGAGAATTTTACGCCAATGTTGTTGAATCCACTAATGACTTTATTTTTGTGCGAGGTAGACAAGTCCCATTCTTGAGCCATGCCATCAATGAATTTCATGAAGCTCTTGATTTTGAAAATGATGGCTATGGATAATACTTGGCCGGGAATGAGGATTGGGATAACATCATCTGTATACTTTGACATAAAGGTGCTCAATAGAGAATCCACAACAATGTGTCAGTTTCCTTCGAGTTGTCAAAGCCCAAGTCTCGAGCCATGACTAGCGCAAGGGCCCAATAGATGTAGCCCACCAAGCCCAAGCAAGCCTCTCTTTCTTTAAGATCTAATACTCATAATTTCTAATGAATGTTCTTACAAATTTAGACCGTGAGAACCAAGTAAATATATATATAACATTCCCAAAATAGGGTTATCTGTCAAGCCCGACCTCATAAAATACTTGCCATGTCATTCATATGATTGACAATATGCTTGCATACTTGGAAAGCCCCGAAAAATCGTCAAAAGACGATAGTGTACTGAATGGTACAACTAAGTTGAATTAAGCCTCGAACTAGACCAAATAAAGATTTTAAGATGAAATTTAGAATTTTAAATTCTTAGAATGATTTAATATGGTAATTCGGAGTTCGAGAATCGATTTGGAGTCAAAATGGAATTTTCATGATGTAGGGGCAAAATGGTCATTTTACCACTCAAGGGTAAAATTGTAATTTTACACCACCCAACACTTGTCATACTCATATATTTCATCCCTTAACATTTTATATGGTGAATAATTGAAATTTTTTATGTGGTGGAGAAAGAAAGCTTAACTGTTAAGTGTAAAATGTGGACCAATGGTATGGTGACAAGTGGCAAGCTTATATTTGTTTATAATTTACATTAAAAACCAGCACATAAACCCTCCCAACTCATTTCTCTTGGTCGGCCAAAGGAAGAAAAGGGAAGAAAAGAAGAAGAACAAAACCCTAGCTAAGAAATTCAAGAGAAATTCACAAAATTTCAAAGAATCAAGTGACAAAAGGTAAGATTTTTCAATTCTAGCTTGAGATCTATCTTTCCTAAGCATTCTTTCTTATTTTCATGGATGAAATTCATGATTATATGATGGATCTCTTGCTGGATGAACATATNTTCAAGAGAAATTCACCAAATTTCAAAGAATCAAGTGACAAAAGGTAAGATTTTCCAATTCTAGCTTGAGATCTATCTTTCCTAAGCATTCTTTCTTATTTTCATGGATGAAATTCATGATTATATGATGGATCTCTTGCTGGATGAACATATAGGGAGAGGTTTTGATGGTTAATTTGGTTAGATTTCAATATATTATAGTGTTTTTAGTTAGTTAGTGATGTGTAGCATGAAAATCAAACAAGAAAAATTCATTTTCTTCCATCACCCTCCATTGACGGAATCTTCCCTATGGCGTGTTGATGGTGGACTTGATTTTATTTCAAGTGATTTGGTTAGAAATTAATGATTTATGGTGTAAAAATCAAGTGGGAAAAACCATAGTGTTCATGCACCCACCATAGTCAAAATTCCCAAGAAGAAATGTGAAGATGATCTTGCTAAATTTTATGTTACTTGACTTGAGTTTGATGATTTGGAGTATTAGGAGGGAAATGGAGTTATTTGGAGTTAAATTGGACATATTGGCCAATTAATCGGGTGATAGATCGAATTAGGCCAATACCGCTTTATTTAGGTACACAATTGAATTTATGTAGAACACCGTGTTTAGACGATGATCCGAACAATTCGCATTCCGTTTCATGCATTCATATAGAGCCTAGATTAGTTTTATAACAGTTTAGCACCAATGTGGTAAATTTCTTGATTATGCATTATGTTTAGGTGGTGAATCCTCCGATAAGGGTAAAGAAGTTGAACCCGAAGATCGGGACTAGGAATACTTCGACTCCCGATTTTGTATATCATTGATTATGCAATGAGTAACCTTATTATCGTCTTAATTATCTAAAGTATTTTTTATCTGATTTTGTAATTTTATGGAAAATGTGTTTAAATGAAATGATTTTATAAATTGTTTTGAAATTTAATGATGACTTGGAAATGGAGTAATTGGAGACTACTTGCTATATTGTAAATTATGTTTTGAATTGAATGGCTTCTGATAATGTGGGCATGAATGGCTGGATGGGTATTTGTGTTGAAAATGTATAAACTGTTGTTTGCCTTGATAGGCTGGATAATGATAAAATTGCCATGTCATGCTGTTGAATTTTTATTGAATTGGTGGGTTATAGATTAATCACTGCAGTGGCTGGTTTTGTGGACCAGCCTATTAGAGGAGCAATGAATCCGGTTATATTCTTACCTCGGTCGGAGAGGCGCATAGGGTATCTCCTGGGGTAAAGTTTAGAGTTCACTTCACGTCAAACCACCACGTGAAAGTGAATTCAGCCAACGCCAAGGAGCGGCCGTGCTTTTAAATGTAAAAATGTGTTTTGTGCGTATATGACTTTTTAACAACCTTGGCAGACTTGGTTAGATGCCTCAGCCAAGGTAATCCCGAGAATAAGTTTTGGCACGAGCTAAGTTTTTAAGAGATTCATAAGCCTCGTTGTATATTTTGGATGAAATGTAACTAGTTTAGATGATTTGAAATGTGTTTTGATGTTATGAACCATCTTATGAATATCTATTTTAATCGTCTCCATTTACTCGATTTTAGATATTTTAGATGATATTTGTATACTCACTGGGATTATATAATCTCATCACCCTCATTTCCACCCATTTTAGGCTCAGGATAGTTTGTAGATAGCTGATATTGTCGAAGGCTACAGTTGGCTTTACTTCCTCAAAAATCGTAGGTTCACAGCCTTCGTTCACTTTTGTCATTTAGGGACCCACGTGTCATTGTAAATTTAATTACATACCTTGACTATCTGTATTACAGTATGTATGAATTTATTTCGCTTTTACACTAAAAAAATTCCTTACAGGTAACTCTATAAAAATTATTTTATAAGAAAATGAAATATTTTATTGAATATTTTTATTATATTCAAATAGTCAGAATTTCACTTTAAATGAATGTTTTAGATATCTAAACTTATTTTTGATTATGAAATATGTGTTTTGCACTCACATACTACACTATTAGCTGGTTTCAAAATTTTCAGAGAAAAATGACCAAAATACCCTCTAGAGACGAAAATTATTTTTTTATTGTTTTGATTTGAAAATAGCTTATAATCTTTTAAAATATGATATTAGCAACTGTTGCTCACAAGGGAGGTGAGAAAACTGAGACTAAAGCCTTGCGAGGTTTCAGTTGGTATTTCGGGTAATGAATGTCTATCGAGACATTGCGGCTATTGTCACGGGCTCGAGGAGAGTACCGGGTCGTGACATTATCATTCGTCAACCTTAAGCAACATGGTTAATCAATCAACATACAGAGTGCACAACAATCTGATAATTTACATTTAAGTAACTACATACACATGCAAGAGACCTTGACTAACAGCGGAGTGACTCTGGGAATGGGTGTTGCTACAAGATGCCATGGTATATACCAAATGGCGAATACAAATGGACACTTTAATCTAGGTCCTAACTACCTCCGAATTTGAAAACATGAAGTTAAAAAGAGTGAGAATAAACCTAGTGAGTGAACATAGGAAGGGAACAAGCAAACAATAAGGAAAGTGTAAAAATCATGATGCGTTTATGCTAAAAACAATGCAATTTAGTTTAATTTCTTGCTGAAACCCCTTAATTCAACCTTTGATTATTTAGTGCCTTAGTATTGAAAGATCCATGATAAAAAATGAAGTTAAAAAGTGAAAACTACAGCAGAATCCAAGCAAGGCAAGCATGGCAGAGTGAATCTCGCTACAACGAGAATAAAATTTCAATGCAGCAAAGTTTAGGGCAAAAATTTTGAACCAACCACCCGAATGTTTCTCATTGCAGCGAGAATGAAATTTTGCTGTAGCAAAATCCCGGACAAGCATTTCACTCAACCACCTGAGAGTTTCTCGCTGCAATGAGAATAAATTTCGCTGCAGTGAAAATCTAGACAATTAAGTTAAAAGAATTCTTATCACAATGAAAATCCATTTTTGCTGCAATGAAAATCAATTTGAATGTATTTAACAATTTTTAACATTCAACATTCAATACAATCACATTTTATTTTCGTAACCTCTATATAACATATATAAATATATATACAACTATCGGCATCACCCCAGCTCTCCCCCGGCTCATGTGCACTCCCACACCGCACATTACAATACTATCATCAAGTGCACTCCCACACCGCACCTCACCATCACCGTCATGTGCACTCCCACACCACACACGACATATATCATCATCATGTGCTCTCCCACACTGCATATGGCATATATCATCGACGTGTGCTCTCCCACATTGCACATTACCGATACTGTCATGTGCACTCCCACACCGCACATGCATGGTTATAATTATTACACAACATTATCATTCAAGGCATAACATACATGTCATCATAATAGAGGAACACATGAATTCATCACACTACACATTTCACATCATAAAAATGTTTCATCAAGGTCTTGTTCTTATGCATATTTAGAGAAAAGTTCAATAAAATATTTCAAGTGATTCAACCAAATACATATGCATTATCCTAAAACATTTTAATGCAAGTTCACTCACCTTACGATAGCGATATATTACATCACTATTAGTTCGGAGGCGTATCTAGCTATTTCTACTTGCAGATCGCTCGGTATTTCCTCTGACAGGCCACCACAGTACACTATCTTTACTTTTACACTTCCTAGCAACAATCCAAATTCAATATTTTAGTGTACATCATTTCTACTTCTCTTTTTCCTTCAATCATGAATCCTTATTCAACTAACTTATATCTTGACACATTTTTACCAAAGTTGCCTTTATCCTTTACTTGCGTAAACCAACAACTTATTTATGACTTTAGCACCCATATTAACCTTTTTCAGCCATTTTCATTCAAATTCGTCTTATATTTTCACACATAACCCACATATATGGCAGCAACAATCATTCTCACTTTCACTCAATTATTTCCAAGTTTACATGCATCATTATCTATCTAACTTTTAATACTTTGCTTCTAAATCCTCCATCCACATTCTTTCTTTTTCATTTCTTTCAAACAACATGCCATACAAACTTAACAATTTTTAAACTACAAAACAATAACTATTTCTCAAGATTTCTCAACTATACTTAAAACATCATTCGTTTTTACCTTTATGGTTGTTTGACCCATACATGTACTCCACTGTTCCTTCAAAACATTAATCATCAGGCTACCAAAATTATTCACACATTATTTCTCCAAAGGTTTAACCAACCGTGAGCATAAAACACAAAAATCCTTACCTTATGTCTCTTGAATCTTGAGACTCACTTGATATTTCTTCAATTACTCTTGAATCACTTACTACCCAAACCTTCCACTTTTCTCTCCTTTATTCCTTTAGCTGATTTTCTTTATTTTTGTTTTCAAATGCATGGTGGTAAGGTGAAAATGGCATGGGAGCATTAAAGTGGTGTGGGAGCATGAAGGAGAATAAGAAAAATATCTTTTGGGTGGGTAAGAACTGGCCATGGGATAAAGATGAAGAAAGGAAGCTTTGATCAAACTAATGGTAAAATTACCATTTTACCCTCCAAAGTTTTCACCCTTTTTAATTTTATCATCCCACAATCTTTTAATTTCAATTTCTTTCCATTTTTTCTTCCTTAACACTTGTATCAATAAAATATCAAGTTTATGCTTTAATGTGGTATCACCGTAATTGTAGTACCTCGTATTTTGATACGGTGGCTAATAAAGTTTATAAATGCCAATTGATGTTAATTACCAAGTTAAAATGGGTAATTCAGAAGTGAACCTGTGAAATATCAATCTCCATAAACACATAACTAGAAGTAGACTCGATATTGCGGACTAGGGGTAATTTTGTAATTTCTCTTGGTAAGCTCCTACAAATGGGTTTTCTTGATGCTATTCAGGTCTAAATAGGCCTAAGGAAGGAATAAATGATGTTTATGGTGATAAATAAATGAAAAAGATAAAAATAATGATAATTTGCATGGTAGGGGCAAAATGGTCATTTTGCATCTCGGGTCTAAATTTTTATGTTTTTGTGAACCCGAGTATTTCTAAACTATTATAGACCTTGCCCTAGTGTCAAAAGAGTAAAAGGTTGCACAAAGGATGGGAGGAAGACAAAGTCACCATGTTAAGGGCATTTTGGTAATTTATGTGAAAAAAGGACAAACTTTAGATATAAATATCTAAAGCTCCAACAATTTCCAACAACTTTCAGCAATTTCTTCTTCCTTTCCCCTCTCACATTTCTTTATCTCCATGGGAGCCTCTTTTCAAGCTTCCATAACTTTCTATCTCTAGCTTCAATTTCATGCTTTTGAGCACTTTTTCATAGAACCTTTTGTGCTCTTTCACTCTCTCACCTTAAAACCCATAAAAAGTCTTACTTCCATCTTCCTCTAACTAGCTGGACATTTAGAGAGAGAAAGTGATTTCCCTTGTTAGCTTGAAGAATTTTGAAAGAGAATTCAACTACAAAGACCATCAAGGTGAGTATAAGTTAGGGTTAAATTTCTTTAGTTGTTGATAATGGTTAACAATGGGTTTTGTGAGTGTTTTATCATTGAGGTTGTTTATTCACTCTTAGGGTGACTAGAGTAGTGTGAATAACAAGCCATTTAATGGCAATTGGAAGCTAGTTAGGAATAACTAGTGGAACTTGATTAGGAAAGAGCTTTTGGATTATATTAATGCCAATTTGGGTTGGTTGTGATGTTGTGTGTGTATAGGTTCCAACAAGGCCTCACATGTCCATTTGGAGTATTAGTTGAGGTTAGAGTCAAGCAAAAAAATTAACAAGACCAGTGAGTGAACTTGCATTTCAAAATTTACTTTGGGAGATGTAAATGTATTTGGATGAAACATTTGAATGATTTTATCTAACCTTTGTTTAAAAATGTGTGCTGGGGAACAAGCCCTTGATAAAATGCTTTGATGTTGTGAAAATGTGAAATGTGTAAAAGGATGAATCCATGTGCTTCTATATTATGTTGGTATGTATGTATATGAATATACATTGTGCATTGATGAATAATGTTGTGTGAGGATGCTGAAGTGTGTGAGTAGGGAGTGCACACATGATGATGAATGCATATCTATATATATATGTGTGTTATAGAAAGTTATGAAAATATTTGTGATTGTGTTGCAAGTTGGCGTTGTTAATTGCTCTCAAATTGCTTTTCATTTCAACAAGAAAATGGCTTTTGATGTAACAAGACCCATTTTAATTAAAATGCTTTGTTTCTCACTGCAACAAGATTCATTTTTGTTGTAGTGAGAAACTCTTGGGTTTTGGGGGTCACATTGGTGTAATTCTCGCTGCAGCGAGAATAAATCTCACTGTAGTGAGAAACTCTCAGGTTCTAGTGCAATGCTTTCACTTCGATGAAGATTTTGACTACCTTCTTGCCCGAACTGGGAAAAGTGGTAAACATAAAAGTTGTAGCCATTCCTCTTAGATTTCTAATTATCTAAAAATCAGGTCAATTGGACTTTTTTAGTGGGAGATATGATAGAAAAATCGAAACATATGCAAACTACGACTATTTCTCGATGCAGAGAGAAACTTGTTGCCATGCTTACTACCTTGCTTGATTTGGACCTATTTTTCACCCGTTTAACTTCATGGATTGATCATGGGTTTTTGCAACACTATGAGGTTATTGATCAAAGTTTGAAATGAGGGGTTTTTAGTAAGAAATTAAATCAATTGCATTGTTTTTAAAACAAGTGCATCATGATTTCCAAATTCCTTCTATCGGTTGCTTGTTCCCTTCTTATGTTCACTCACTGAGTTTTATACTCATGTTTTTAAACTTCATGTTTTTAGATTTGGAGGTAGTTGGAACCTAGATTTAGTTGTCCATGTATGCTTGCCTTCTTGGTAGGTACTATGACATCTCAGTAGTTGTACCTTCACCCACGGTCACTACGTTGACGATCAAGGGTCTGTTACCTATGAACGCTTATATGTAATGTAATCCGCTAGGATCCATATTATAAGTCAATTATGTATATTTGATTACCGATGCCACTATGAGTTGGCAAACGGGTGACATTATTTTGACATAATAAAATTGTGAGTTTTGGGTCACTATAGAATATTATTGAAGTATTTTTAGTTCATAATTTCAATATGTGGTTTTAGAAATGATGGTTGGGAATGATCATCAGGTTTGCATAAAAAGGCTTGCTTGAGCTTAGTGGGCTATGCCTATTGGGCCCATGCACTGGTCATGGCTCGGTATTTGGGCTGTGATAGTAATATTTAAATATTTACTTACTCACACTAGTTTTATTTAATAAAGACACGCAAGCCCCATTAATGTCATTTTTCTCTGAAATTTCCTCGTTCCTCTTCTCCCCCACTTAGATTGACCATATACTCCTTCATGAAGAAATTCTGACATTGAATAAAATATTAATATTTTAATATTATTTTATTTAAAAAAATATTATTTTATTTAAAAAATATTATTTTATTCTAAAATTTTTCACTTGTCTCCTTGGCACCCAAAATGTCTTATTATGCTCCGATTCACTTCCAACTCACTTTTTATCTTGCTAATTCATCCTCAATAAAAAATATTATTATTCAATTGTTATTTCTTCACATGCGAGATATTTTATTCCAAACTATTTCTTTCACCCTTTATCACTTTTAAGCATTCTAATTAACCTCAATTGGCATCCAATAAGCTTTATTGGCCACCATATCGAAGTACGGGGTATTGCACAAGTGGAATGTGATGAAACCAAATTCTAAAGTACGATTATACTTTGTGGTGTCAAATTGCTTCGTACCACACATCTCAATGATGTCACAAAGGATAGAGCCATCCTTATTTTTTTCCATCATGACAACACACACCGTTGATATTGGCCGTGTAATTTACAAAGCCATAATGCACACTACAAAAACAAAACTTGATGGCTTGTGGTTCCCTTATTTGATTACAGTTATATGTAAAAAAGCTGGTGTAAATTGAGATTTTAGTGAGGAGTTGTTGAACCCTAAACTCCCAATTGATATCAATCTCATCCTCAAACAACCTTAACATTTTACTAAGGGTAATTCTTCTTCAACGCACCATCTTCAATGTCACGACCCAATTTTCGGGCCATGACCGGTGCATGGGCCCAATGGGCATAGCCCACCAAGCCCAAGCAAGCCTATTATATAATCTTACTCAACATTCCATCAACTATTCTCAAGTCACCTTTCATAAGTCTAACTTATAATCAATTTAATAATGGGCTATAGCAATCAAGAATTTCATTAATATAAACCCAAAATGATGTTAACATTTCAACTCATGGTGGCATTAACAGTTAAAATATACCTATTTTGTCTAAGACACGTATCTTAGTACTTTACATCACATGAACATATTCATAAAACAAAATGACTCTTGACTTCCAGCTGAGTGACCATAGTGAAGGTGTGGCTACTGAATGCCAAAATACCTACCAAGGAGACGAAACTACGTGGACACCTCGACCTAGGTTCCAACTGCCTCCTGATCTGAAAACATGAAATTGAAAACAGTGTGTACAAACTCAGTGAGTGAACATAAGAAGGGAACAAGCAATCGATAGGAAGAATTTGGAAATCATGATGCACTTGTTTCACAAACAATGCAATTGATTTAATTTCTTACAAAAAACCCCTCATTTCAAACTTTGATTAATAACCTCGTAGTGTTGCAAAAACCCATGATCAATCCATGAAGTTAAATGGGTGAAAAATATGTCACAATCAAGCAAGGTAGCAAGCATGACAGCAAGTTTCTCGCTATAGCGAGAAATAGTGTCAGTTTGCATGTATTTTAGTTTTTCTAGTATATCTCCCACTAAAAAATTCCAATGAACCTGATTCTTTGACCATTAAAAAGCTAAGAGGCAGGACTAAAACTTTTATGCTTATCATTGTTCCTAGTTCGGACGAGAAGATGGTCAAAATCTTAATCGAAGTGAAAGCACTGTACTAGAACCTGAGAGTTTCTCGCTACAGCGAGTTGCTGGAGGCCAAAAGAAAATGTTTCTCGCTACAGTGAGTTGTTGGCGGCCAAAACAAAATGTTTCTCGTTGCAGCGAGTATGCTTTCTCTCTACAGGTAGAAGCAGGGCACCTAAATGTAAAAAGGACCTCCTTTGCACTAAAAATCCATTTGGTGCTGCAATGAAATCAATTTGCAAGAAAATGGAAAATTCTCAAGGTTCATCATACCAATTTCAACATGCCATACAATCACATTTTATAATCACACACATTCTATCACATATCTATAGTTATAATCATATATAACACCTACACCACCCCGCCTTCTGCAGCTCTTGTGCACTCTCTACACGCACAAGGCAATACCACCATATGTGCACTCGCTACTCGCACATTTCAATGTCATCATGTGTGCACTCCCTACTCGCACACCTCATTATCATCATACAACATTATTTATCATTGCACAACATACATTTTTTAATGTTATTAAGGTCCAAGTAGGCCTAAGGAATGAATGAATGAGGTGTGGATACTTTGTCGGCATCTCGTCCTCGGTTTCCCAGTTACCTCCTCATTGGTGTGGTTTCGCCATAACACTTTCACTAAGGCTACATCCTTTGAACGGAGCTTTTTGACTTGTCGATCAAGGATAGTTATCGGTTGCTCCTCATAGGTCAAATCATCTTTCAGTTGGATGGTCTCATACCGTATTACATGAGATGGATTTGGGTTATACTTCCTAAGCATTGACACATGAAACACAGGGTGAATATTTGAAAGGTCTGGTGGTAATGCCAACCAATATGCTACTACTCCAACCCTTTCTAAGATCTCGAAGGGTCCTATATACCGAGGGCTAAATTTTCCTTTCTTCCCGACCCTCATTACCCTTTTTGTTGGTGAGACCTTCAAAAATACATGATCCTCTACCTGAAACTCCAAGTTTCTCCATCTTTTAGCAGCATATGATTTCTATCAACTTTGTGCTGACAACATCCTCTGTAGAATCACATGTACCTTATTAGTGGCATCCTGTACCAACTCAGGCCCTAAGAGATTCTTTTTTCCCACCTCTAGCCATCTAATGGGTTACTTACATCTCCGTCCATATAATGCTTCAAATGGTGCCATTTGGATACTAGTTTGGAAACTGTTGTTGTAGGCAAACTCCACTAAGGGTAGATATCGATCCCACCTGACCCCAAGGTCTATTACACAAGCCTTCAACATATCTTCCAATGTCTATATCGTCCTTTCAGACTGGCCATCGATTTGCAGGTGGAAAGCCGTGCTAAAATCAAACTTAGTGCCCAACGCTTCCTGTAACTTTTCCTAAAACCTACTGGTGAATTGTGCCCCCCTATCAGATACTATAGAAACAGGAATGCCATGTAGCCATATTATCTCGTCTACATAAAGCTGGGCGTACTAGGTGGCCTCGTATGTAGTTTTAACCAGAAAAAAATGAGCTGATTTTGATAACCGATCCACTATGACCTAGATCGAGTCATAGCCCCCACTAGTTCGAGGCAAACCAGTTACAAAGTCCATTGCAATATGCTCCCACTTCTATTCAGGCACTGGTAACGGCTGTAGTAGTCTCGTGGGCCTTTGATGTTCCACCTTCACTTGTTGACAAACCAGGCACTTGGAGACAAACTGAACTACATCTTTCTTGAGTCCTTCCCACCAATACACCTCCCTTAAATCTTGATACATCTTTGTAGCCCATGGATGTACTACATAGGCTGACATGTGCGTTTCTTCCAATATTTCTCTCCTCAATCCATCACTACCTGGCACATAAAGTCTAGTTCCATACCTCAATACTCCATTTGTGCCTTTAGTAAACATCTTTCCTTTCCTTCCTTGAAGGTTCTCTAAGGCCTTAGCTACGAACTCATCTTTACTTTGTGCTTCTTTGATCTGGTCCATTAAGATAGGCCTCACTCTAAAATGTGCTAGCAATGCATTTGCCTCTGAAACTTTTAAATGAACACCCATGTCTCCCAAGCTATGCATCTCCTTAATCAAAGGTCTCTTGTTTGTAAAGATATGTGCCAGACTCCCCATTGATTTTTGACTCAAGGCATTCGCCTCCATATTTGCCTTACTGGGATGGTAAAGAATAGTACAATCATAATCTTTTAGCAACTCCATCCACCTACGTTGCCGCTAGTTAAGATCCCTCTACTAAAATATGTACTTCAAGCTTTTGTGATCTGTATATATCTCGCAAGTCTCACCATACAAGTAATGTCTCCAAATCTTTAAGGCAAACACGATTGCTGCCATCTCTAAATCGTGTGAGGGGTAATTGTGCTCATGCCTTTTAAGTTGTCTTGATGCATATATGATTACCTTCCCATGCTGCATTAATACACACCCTAAACCAACCCCGTGATTCATCACAAAATACTGTATAACCCTTTGTGCCTTACGGTAGGCTTAATACTGGAGCTGTGGTGAGACATGCCTTAAGCTTCTCAAAGCTATCCTCACAAGCATTTGACCACTCAAATTTTGTATCTTTACATGTCAGCTTAGTCAAAGGGGCAACTATTTTGGAGAAGTCCTTCAAAAAACGACGATAATAGCCAGTCAAACCCAAAAAGCTTCAAATCTCCGTAACTGATGTTGGCCTTGGCCACTTTTCCACTGCCTCGACTTTCTTTGGATTGACTTGTACCCCATCTTTGGATACCACACATCCCAAGAATGCAACGATTTCAAGCCAGAACTCACAGTTGGAGAACTTGGCACACAATCGATGTTCTCTAAAAGTTTAGAGCACTATCTTAAGATGCTGCTCGTGTTCCTCTCTGCTCCTCGAGTAGATCAAGATGTCATCAATAAACACCACCACAAACTTGTCCAAATAGAGCTTGAACACTCGATTCATCAAATCCATAAAGGCCGCAGGTGCATTCGTAAGCCCAAATGAGATCACCAAGAACTCATAGTGCCCATATCTTGTTCGAAATGCAGTCTTGGTTATATCGTCATTCCGGATCCTCAACTGATGGTACCCAGATCGCAGATCTATCTTAGAGAAACATTGTGCTCTTTGTAGTTGATCAAATAAATCATCTATTCTTGGAAAGGGGTACTTATTCTTCACTGTTACCTTATTAAATTGTTGGTAGTCAATACATAATCTAAATGACCCATCTTTCTTCTTTACAAATAGCACCGGTGCTCCCCACGATGAGACGCTAGGGCGAATGAAGCCTTTATCTAACAAATCCTCCAATTGATCCTTAAGTTCCTTAAGCTCCGCCAATGCCATTCTATATGGGGATATGGATATAGGTCTAGTGTTAGGAATCAAATCTATGTAAAATTCAATCTCTCGTTCGGGAGGCAAACCTGGTAGTTCCTCAGGAATTACATCCATGAACGCATTCACCACCAACACTTGGCTTATATCTCCAACCTTCACCTGAGTATCCCTTAACACAACTAAGTAACCTAAACAACCTTGTCTTAACAACCTTTTGGTAGATATGACTGATATCAAAATGGTTGGAGCATTACTCCTATCCCCTTAAATACTAAATGATGGTTCATCGAGAAAATCAAATTTAACCAATTTATGATAACAATCCACACTAGCATGGCAGGGTGATAGCCAATCCATTCCCAAGTTCACATCAAAGTTTAAGGTGTCTATCACCACTAGATTCACCAAAGTGTCCTTGTTCTTGACATGAACTACACAAGACTCATATTCCCATTCGGCCACAAATACCTCATTTAAAGGAATAGGCACCACTAATTGTTCTTCTCTCCTAACACAATCCTTACCCAAACGAGATGCAAAGCATGGAGAAAGAAAAGAGTGGGTAGCACCAGGATCAAACAATACTCGAGCATTCATATTACAAACGGAAAGAGTACTTGAGACCACTGCATTGGATGTTTGGGCCTCTTGGGGTGTTAAAGCATATACCCTCGCTTGACCTTTACCGACAGAACTCTGACGTCCAAACCTAGAAGACCTACCCTGAGAGGAAGTGATAGCACCTCTACGTCTTGATCCACTAGCTTGTCGATCAGATAGGGCGACAACTGAAGGAGCTGACGAAGCTGGCTAGGTTGAGTCGCGAGCAGAACTTTGTGATTGATGAGTCATCGAGCAATTCCTCATAATATGTCCAAGTTGACCACACTCGAAACAAATTCTTGTAGTAAGAAAACATCGTCCCTTTTGTCGTACCCCAAAAGTATTGCAAGGGTTGATAACTTGACTACTTTGCCTTGAATCTTGCTACCTTCCCCCACCAAAGGTTTTTTACCCTGATCCAACATTGGCATTAGCCACATCACTCCCCCGTTGGGGTAACCATGATTCCCTCAGTGGGCCTTGACGGCTAAAAGACGAAATACCACTGCTAAAATCCCTGCAACCTTAATAGCCCTCTGTCTTGGCCTTTTTTGCTCTATCTCTCACAGCCTTACTCTCACTAGTCCTTATCTCAATTCGCTGAGCATAATCCACTGCTGCGGAGTAAGTACTAAAATCTCGGGATGCCACAGCCATAAACAATGGCTCCACTGGCCCATCCATAAACCTTTATATCTTCATCTTCTATGTAGAAACTAAATAAGGCGTATATCGAGACAACTATGTGAATTTTATTTCGTAATCAGACACTGTCATACTCGAGGTCTGTACCAAAGCCTCAAACTCCCTGGCTCTGGCATTATGTACACTGAGTGGTAAAAATCGATTTAAAAAGGCTGTACTGAACTCACTCCAAGTCAACGGTGCTGCATCCGTTGGTCTACCTCTACATAAGGAACTATACCACTATTGCGTCACGTCCTCTAATTGGAAGGCGGCTAGCTCGACTGATCAGACACTAGAACATCCCAAGGCTTTACATATCTTCTCCATCTTATCTAAGAAAATCTGGGGTTTCTCCAATGCATCAGACTCTGAAAATGATGGAGGCTTAAGCTTGAGAAAATCAGGAAGAGAAATCTATAAATGACCCCTCTCGACCTTAAGATGTTAGCATTCGGCCTGCCCTAGGGAACTAGGGGATTCTTGTACCGTAGGTCTCCCCTTCACTACTCTCTGTATATAGTCCATACAGGCTGCCATCATCTCTACAACCCGATTAACTCCCTGCAGGCCTGTCGGCAAGTTTTCGATGGTAATGCCCCCAATTGGTTGTCTATCCACATCACCCGACAATTATCCCTCATCTCGTCCACTCATAGGTGTATCTGCCCTCACTAACCTAGTGGCCTCGCCATATCTACCTCGCCCTCTAAGAGTGGATGCGCGTGGCCTATCTGTCATCTCATTAGGAGCATCTTGCTCTCCCATCAGTCTTGACGCAGCTAATGTCTTAGGCAACATTCTTATCTAGACAAGAGCAAACACCTATTATTAAACACATTTTTCTATAATCATACATCAAGGAAAAGGTGGTTTCTAAGATAAGGAATCTACGCAGTCCCTTGGTTGTAAAATGTGCCGTAGTTCACACTTCACAACTAAAGTTTCCACATAAAGACCCGACACTCCACTAGACCAATAAAAAAGAAGTCGTAGGACCTAAACAACCTAGGGCTCTGATACCAAGTCTGTCACAACCCAATTTTCGAGCCATGACCAGTGCATAGGCCCAATAGGCATGGCCCACCAAGCCCAAGCAAGCCTATTATATAATCCTGCTCAACATTCCATCAACTATTCTCAAGTCACCTTTCATAAGTCCAACTTATAATCACTTTAATAATGGGCTATAGTAATCAAGAATTTCATTAATATAAACCCAAAATGATGTTAACATTTCAACTCATGGTGGCATTAACAATTAAAATATACCTATTTTGTCACCTATTTTGTTTAAGACACGTATCTTAGTACTTTACATCACATGAATATATTCATAAAAAAAAATACTCTTGACTTCCAGTTGAGTGACCACAGTGAAGGTGCAGCTACTGAATGCCAAAATACCTACCAAGGAGACGAAACTACGTGGACACCTCAACCTAGGTTCCAACTGCCTCCTGATCTGAAAACATGAAATTGAAAATAGTGAGTACAAACTCGATGAGTGAACATAAGAAGGGAACAAGCAATCGATAGGAAGAATTTGGAAATCATGATGCAATTGTTTCAAAAATAATGCAATTGATTTAATTTCTTACTAAAAACCCCTCCTTTCAAACTTTGATTAATAACCTCGTAGTGTTGCAAAAATCCATGATCAATCCATGAAGTTAAATGGGTGAAAAATATGTCAAAATCAAGTAAGGTAGCAAGCATGGCAACAAGTTTGTCGCTGCAGTGAGAAATAGTGTCAGTTTGCATATGTTTTTGTTTTTCAAAGATATCTCCCACTACAGATATCCAATTGACCTAATTTCTCAACCACTCCAAAGCTAAGAGGCAGGGATAAAACTTTTATGTTTAACACTGTTCCCAATTCGAACGGTAAGGTGGTCAAAATCTTCATCAAAGTGAAAGAACTGCACTAGAAACAGAATGTTTCTAGTTACAGCTAGTTGCTAGCGGCCAAAACAGAATGTTTCTCATTGCAGCGAGTATGCTTTCTTGCTGTAGCGAGTATGCTTTCTCGCTACAGCGAGAAGCAGAGCACCTAAACATAAAAAAGACCTCCTTTTGCACTAAAAATCCATTTGCTGCCACAATAAAATCAATTGGCAAGAAAATGGGAAATTCTCAAGGTTCATCATGCCATACAATCACACACATTCTATCACATATCTATAGATATAATCATATACAACACCTACACCACCCCGCCTTCCTCAGCTCTTGTGCACTCCTTACACGCAAAAGGCAATACCACCATATGTGCACTCGCTACTCGCACATTTGGATGTCATCATGTGTGCACTCCCTACTCGCACACCTCATTATCATCATACAACATTATTTATCATTGCACAACATACATTCAAATATGTATACCAGCACAATATAGGAGCACATGAATTCATCCTCTTTACACATTTCACACCTTTTACAACATCAAAGCATTTATCAAGGGCTTGCTCCCAAGTGCTTATTTTTAATGAAAAGTTGGATAAAACCATGCAAATAATTCATCTCAACACAATTCTATTTTCCAAAAAAATTTTGAAATGCAAGTTTACTCACTGGTATTGTTGAACCTCTAATCGACTCTAACCTCCACTAATGGTTCAAATGGGGTGTGGGGCCTTGTTGGAACCTATCACGCACAAAAACATCACAACCAATCCAATTTACATTAATATCACTCCAAAAGCTAGTTTCTAGTTCAAGTTCTACTAGTCATTCCAAATTGGCTTCCAACTATATCAAATGGCTATCCCTTGCACTACTCTAATCACACTAAAAATGAATAAACAACCTCAACAATAAAACAACTCATAATCCCAATTACTAGCCATTATCAACAACTTAAAACCAAGCCTAGTTCATCACTCACCTTAGGGTTTCTTTGTAGCTGAATTCTCTTCCAATAGCTTCCAAACAAATGTGAAAAGTCTCTCTCTCTCTCTCTCTCTCTCTAGACCGTACCTAACTAGTGAGAGTATTANAGGGTTTCTTTGTAGCTGAATTCTCTTCCAATAGCTTCCAAACAAATGTGAAAAGTCTCTCTCTCTCTCTCTCTCTCTCTAGAACGTCCAACTAGTGAGAGATTGTAATAAGGAAAGGTCTTTTAGGGTTTTATGGTGAAAAAGTAAAAGAGCACAAAGAACTTTATGAATGGGTGCACAAAAACATGGAAACCGGGTTAACTCGAGGAAATATATGGAAGATTCAAAGCAAGCTTCCATGAGGGGTGCAAAAATATGAGAAAGGAAGAAGAAGTGCTGGAAATTTGAAGAACTGCCTAAAAACTTAGATATTTATGCTTTATGTTTATCCATTTTCTCATGAAATTACCAAAATGCCCTTAACAAGGCCATTTTGTTTTTCCATTGCCTTTATACAATCTTTTTACTTCTTTGACACTAAGACAAGGTCCATAAGGGTCTAGAAATGCTTGGGTTCATGAAAACTTAAAAATTTCAACTCAAGATACAAAATGATCGTTTTACCCCTACCGTGAAAATTATCGTTATTTCTATCTTTTCATTATCTTACCCTCATTCATTCATTCCTTAGGCCTACTTGGACCTTAATAACATTAAAGAACTACTTTCAGGGGCTCACAAGAAGAAATGATGAAATTACCCCTGGTTCATGTTATCGCGTCTACTTCTAGTTATGGGTCTCTAGAGGTCGAGATCTGTCACCACCCGGTACTCTTTTCGAGCCTGTGACAATCGTCGCGATGTCTCGATAGACATTCATTATTCGGAATGTCAACCAAAACCTCGCAAGGCTCTTGCTTTAATTTTACGTCTCTCTTGTGAGCAACAATTACTAAATATCATGTTTTAAGGGAATATAAACTATTTTTAAATAAAAAACAAACAAAAGTAATTTCTGCCACACAAGGGTATTTTGGTCATTTTTACCCGAACATTTTGAAACTTGGTGAAAATACAGGATACGATCGAAAAATATACATTTCTTATCTAAAAATAATTTTAGTAATCTAAATCATCCATTTTAAATGAAATTTTGGCTAATCAAACTAAATAAAAATATTAAATAAAATATTCTATTTTCTTATAAAACGATATTTATAGAATCCTGCATAAATAATTTTTATAGCGTAAGAGCAAAATAAATTCATATATATAATAGCACATTAAACCAACTATACGAAAATATTCTACAATGACATGTGGGCCCAATATAACCGAAAATATAAAAGATTGTAGACCTTCGATTTCTAAGGATGGAAATTTAAAAGCAATCCTCGACAAAATCATTTATCTACAGTATCTACAGACTGTCCTGAGCCTAAAATGGATAAAAAGAATGGGTGAGTTCTTACAAACCCAATGAGTAAGCAAAATTCATCTATAACATCTAAAGTCGAGTAAATGGAGACAGTTAAATCATCCCATCATAATATAGTTCATAACATTCAAAACTCATTTCAATTCCTATAAAACAATTACATTTAAATCAACAAGGCTTATGATTCGCTTAAAAACTTGGCTTGTGCCAAAACTCATACTCGGTGACACCTTGGTTCGGGCATCCAACCGAGTCCATCAATGATGTTAAAAAGACATATAGCCATAAAACATGTTTTTATTTTTAAAATATAGCCATTCCTTGGCGTTGGCTGAGTTTCATCCTTACGTGGTGGTTCGGCGTGAAGTGAAATCTAAACTTACCTTAGGAGATACCCTCCGCGCCTATCATACTAAGGTAAAATATAAAGGGATTTACCGTGCCACTCTAATAGGCTAGTCCATGGAAACCCACCCACTGCAGTAAGCTAATCAAATAACCCACCAAATCAATAAACATTTCGACAGTATGACATGGCTAATATGATATTATCCAGCCTGTCAAGGTAAAACAAAAACAGTTCATATAATCCACAAACCACAAATCCAACCATTCATGCCATCACATTGTCAAAAGCCATCAATCAAACCACATATATATAGGTAACACAAGTATTTAATTTCCACTTAATTTCCAAAATCATCATTGAATTGCAAAACAATTTATAAATCTCATTCATTTAACCATCACTTAACTTGTAAAACATAAAAATCTATGGTTTAAGTTCATTATTCTTTAAAATCATAAAAAAATGAATATAAACTACTTTAGATAGTTAAGATGAACATTTGATTACTCACAATAGTAGGAGTTTAGAGTACTCCTATTCTTGGTCCTCGGGCATAATTTATTTACCCTTATCAGAGGGCTCACCACCTATACACAATACACGACACGTAATTCAATATATTTGTGCCAAACTGTTATAAAACTATTTCAGGCTTTATATGAATGCATGACATTAAATGAGAATTGTTCGAATAATCACTTAAAGATGGCATTCTACGTGGGTTCAATTATTATCGGACTTAATTGGCATTCGACATAACTCGCACTATGCCTTGTTTAATTAGCCAAAACATCCAATTCAACTCCAAATATCTTCATTACACTTCCAATATTCCAAATACACCAAAGTACCTCAATGAGCTTAATTGTGACTTAATTCATCGTAACCGAAATTCATTCCGATTTCGATATCCGATACCATAAATCATCAATTACGAGCTAAATAACATGAAATACAACAATTTCTTCCAAACATCACAAAATGACTAAAAACACTAGGATATTATGAAATCTAGCAAAATTCATCACCAAAACTTCTCTTTCTAGATTTGGCCGGCAAAGGTTCCCTCTTGAAAACTTGAATTCAAGCCATGGAGAATGAAAAAGAATGCATGGGAAAGGTAGATCACAAGCTAAAATTAAAAAATCTTACCTTTACTTGCTTGATTCCTTGAAATCCAACAATTTCTCTTGGATTTTTCCTTCCTAGGGTTTATTCTTCTCTTTTTCTCTTTGTTCCCTTGCTTGGCCAGCCATAAGAGTGTGAATGTGAAGGTTTTAAGTGAGTTTATACAAGCAATTAAAATAATATTAAAGCTTGACACTTGTCACCTTTTAATTGGTCCATGTTTAAAAACTTAATAATTAAGCATTTCATTCCCACCACATATAATCTCTCACTTAAAAAATAATTGGTGAAATTCATGGATTTGACAAGTGTCATGGTGGTGTAAAATTCCAAAATTTCCAATTTCGTCGTCATGGACACTTAAAATGATCATTTTGCCCCTATGTTAGAAAAATTATCAAAATTGAAAATTTTCACTTCTCAAATTCAAATAATGCTCTAATTAATCAAATTTAATCAAAATATCATCCAACATTCCAATTTTGCCCTTGGATGGCAAAATGACCATTTTACCCCTACGTTATGAAAATTCTCGAATTAACTCAAATCAATCCTCGAATTTCGAATCATCATATTAAGACATTCTAAGATTCAATAACTCTCAAATACATCATCAAATCTTTATTTGGCCTAGTTCGAGGCTTTAATTAACTTAGTTGTACCACTAGGTACAATACTGAATTTTAACGATTTTTCAATACATTCACTTATGCAAACATTCTATCAAGCACATGAATGACATGAAAAGTATATAATAGAGTAGAGCTTGACAGCACTACCCCTATTAAAATAAAATTTTAACCTCAAAATTTCACTTGCCGGACTCGGAGAAATGATGCGGGTATTGGTTTCTCATCTGGTACTCAACTTTCCACATCATCTCCTCCATCCGAGCATTTTTCCACAACACCTTAACCATTGGAATGTTCTTATTCCTCAGTACTTGATCCTTTCGGTCTAAAATACGTACAGGTTGCACCTCCAACTTCAAATCTTCTTGCAACTCAATTGGAGGTGTCATGAGGATATGGGAGGGATTAGGTACATACTTTTTCAACATCGAGACGTGGAAGAAATTGTGAATCCGATCCAACTCTGAGGGTAATTCTAGTCAATATGCCACTGGCCCAATCTTTTCAATAATACGAAAGGGTCCAATGTATCTCGGATTGAGCTTTCCTCGCTTTGCGAATCAGATCACACATTTCATTATCCAACAAGATACCATAATTTATCACAATAATATAATCAAATAAGATTTAATACCTCAAAGTATTCAAATCATTACCTTTCCAAGGAGAAACCTTAAGAAAAACCCTATCATCAACTCTAAATTTTAAATCTTTTATCCGTCTATCTGAGTAACTTTTCTACCTGTCTTGAGCTATCTTTAATCGCTCTCGGATAACCTTGATCTTGTCACTAGTCAAATCAATTAGTTCTACATTAAACAATTTCCTCTCACCCACTTCATCCCATCATAGTAGAGTTCGACACTTTCTCCCATACAAAGCCTCGTATGGTGCCATCCCAATACTAGACTGAAAATTGTTGTTATACGCTAACTCCACCAACGACAAGTGTCTGTCCCAACTCCTAATAAAGTCAATGACACAAGCACGTAGCATATCCTCCAAAGTCTAAATGGTCCATTCAAATTGACCATTTGTCTGTGGATGAAAGGTAGTACTAAATCTTAAATTAGTTTCGAAAGCATCTTGGAATTTTGGCCAAAATTGAGAAGTGAACCGGGGGTCTCGATCTGACATGATAGAAATTGGGACTCCATGTAATCTCACTATCTCATCTATATAAAGTCTAGCCAGTTTCTCAATGGAATACATGCTATAGATAGCCAAAAAATGGGCTGACTTCGTCAATCTATCCACAATCACCCAAATGGCATCCTTCCCACTCTACGTCCGCGGTAAACCCATTACAAAGTCCATAGTCATGTGCTCCCACTTTCATTTAGGGATAGGTAGAGGCTGAAGAGTACTCGATGGTTTCTAATGTTCCACCTTAATTTGTTGGCATGTGAGACATTTCGCTACAAACTTTGCTGTGTCTCGTTTCATACCCGGCCCCCAGTAACTTTCCATAATAGTCCTATACATTTTGGTGCTTTCGAGATGTAAAGCATAAGCGGAAGAATGAGCTTCCTCCAAAATAGCTCGTCTCAACTAGTCATCCTTAGGGACACCAACCCGATTCCCAAGCATCAAAATACCATCATCACCAAGTCTGAACTCATTAGTTTCTCCATCTCGCAACTTTTGAACTTCCCGTTTCAACTCATCATCAGACTTTTGCAATTCCTTGATTTGGTTCAACAATGAGGGTCTCACAACAAAGTTAGCAAGTAGGGTTCCATCCTCGCCATTACTCAACTGGATCCCTAAAGATTTCATCTCATGTAGCATTGGAAAATAAGAATCCCGAAGTGATGCTAACGAAGATGAGGATTTACGGCTTAAGGCATCGGCTACAACATTTGCTTTCCCTAGATGATAATCAATTACTAAGTCGTAATCCTTAATTAACTCTAACCATCGTCTCTATCTCAAATTGAGTTTTTTTTGGGTGAGCAAATATTTCAAACTTTTGTGATCTGTAAAGATCCGACAACGCTCATCGTATAAGTAATGCCTCCAGATTTTTAATGCAAAGACTACTGCTGCCAACTCTAAATCGTGGGTAAGGCAATTCGTCTAGTGTTTCTTCAACTGCCAAGAAGCATAAGCTATTACTTTCTCATCATGCATTAACACACACCCTAATCCTAATTTAGAGGCATCACTATACACCATAAATTCTTTCCTACTAACAAGTAGTGTTAAAACGGGAGCGGAGGTCAATCGATTCTTTAGCTCTTGAAACCGACTCTCAAAAACATCATCCCTGTGAGACCCCAACCTCTATAGGCTTGTAACTAAGCATAGATGTAATAATACGAGCCAGGAGTAGTTTTGTCATTTTCTCTAATAAGCTCCCAAAAGAAAGTTTTATGATATTTTAGGGTCTAAATAGGAATAAGACTGCATAAATGACATGTAATGATGAAAACACGAAGAAAACTAGAAATGGCAATAATTTTCATAATAGGGGCAAAATGGTCATTTTGCACCCAAGTTAAAACTTTTAAAAGTTTCATAAACCTGAACATGTCTAGACCATTATGAACTTGGTCTCAGTGTTAAAAAGTAAAAAGATTGCACAACGGGTTACATGAGAACAAGCTAACTTGTCAAGGGTATTTTCGTAATTTTAAGGGAATGGATAAGTTTAACCTATAAATATCCTTCTTCCAACAACTTTTTCTCCCATTTTCCAACTGCTAGTCTTCTTCTTCCTTCTTCCTTCTCACGTTTCTTTAAAACCTCCATGGAAGCTTGATATGGAGCTTGCATAATTTTCTCTCTCTAGCTTTAATTTTCATACCCTTGTGCCCTTTTGACTAGAACCCTTGTATTCTTTCACTCTCTCACTTCAAAACCCTTGGTAAAGCTTATTTCCATACTTTCTCTCACTAGTTGGGTATTCTAGAGAGAGAAAAAAAGAATTACCCCACTTATTTGGAAGCTATTGGAAGGGAATTCAACTACAAAGAAACCCAAAGGTGAGTGAAGAACTAAGCTCGATTTTTAGTTGTTGAAAATGGCTAGTAATTGGGATTATGAGCTGTTTTATTGTTGAGTATGTTCATTACTTTTTTAGTCATTAAGATAGTGAACATAGATAGCCATTTAATGTGGCAATTGAAAACTAGCTAAGAGATAGCTTTTAGGGTTCATAGTGTGTGAATTGACCTATTGCTTATGCTAATGTGATCCTAGGTTCTAATGAAGTCCCATCCTTCCAATTGGATCATTAGGGGAAATAAAGTTAGCTAAAGGCTCAACAATAAATCGATGAGTGGACTGCCTATCAAAACTATTTTGGGAATGTGACTATTTTGTACAAAGTGTTTGAATGATTTTATACAACTTTTCTTAAAACTGAGATCCTTGGGAACAAGCTCTTGAGAAATGGTTTATGTTGTGACATGAGACTATTATTGATTCATGCACTACCACATTGTGTTGATATATATATATGAATATATTGTTGTGTAATGACATTGACTTGGCTATGCGCGAGTAGGGAGTGTGCATAACCCGGTGACGACCCAGCCATATGTGAGTAGGGAGTGCGCATGAACTGGTGATGATGATGATGGGATGGTGTGCATGATGATGATGATGGGTATACGTATACATATATACATATGTAAATATGTGTGTTATAGGAAATTAATGAGTAATGGTATATGGCTGTAATGCATCTGAAACTTGACATGTTAAATTGTGGAAAATTGTTATGCATTTCATGTTGGTTTGGATATTTCAGTAGGGTGGTTTTTCTTTGGGAAGAAGGGCAAATTGTTTTATTGGTGCCCTGTTTCTTGCTACAGCGAGAATGCATTTTCGTTGCAGCGAGAATGAATTTCGCTGTAGCGAGAAACTTTATGTTTCTAGGTTACAATTTCCCTACAACGAGATTGAATCTCATTGCAGCGAGAAACATTCTATTTTTGGGTCACAATGTTGTTGCGGCGAGATTTACTCTCGCTGCAACGAAAAACTTTTTGTTTTTATCTCCTATCTTGTCCAATTGCTGCCCTAGTTTTCATTCTTTGCTGCCATATCTGAGCATGGACTTCCAACATTAAGGACTAAGTGAGTTAAGTTTAAAATGAGGAGGTTTAGTGAGAAACCCTCGGCCAGTTGAGAAACCCTGGTTCAGCTAATAACTTAATCCCAATGTCCCTGCAGCTACGCTGCAGCGAGAATGCCTTTCTGCTGCAGCGAAGATTCGTTATTGTATTTGACTTGCTTGCGTATCATTGAAGCTTTCATTCTTCAAATGGTTCATTACGTATGGGTTCATGATTTCAAATGATTAATAATTTAAGGGCTTGATAAGGGGTTTTTAAATAAGGATAAAAACAAATTGCATTGTTTTGAAAAGAATGCATCATGATTTCATTAAACATTTTTTATGGTATACTTGTTCCCTTTTTTATTCACTCACTGGGTTTATACTCACCATTTTCAATTTTATGTTTTCAGATCACGAGGCAGCCGGTAACTAGGATGAGGTATCCTTGTAGACTTGTAACCATCTTTTGGAAGGTGCCTCGGCATTCAGTAGATGTACATTTGTCAAGTTTCTCCGCTGGACACCGATTCTCTTTTTGTTATGTATAGATAAACCTAATGTAGATTATTAAGATACATGTTGTAGACAATGTCTATATATATACTTGTTGGTATGCCAGTATGAGGTGGCAAATGTTTAATTTTATTTTGATTCTAAGTTATGACATATGACTTTTTTCCACCCGCCACATGCATTTCCACACTTTTTCCTTGACTCTTTTATGCCATGTAATACCTTTTACTCCATATTTATTTAATTATTATTATTTATTATTTTTTTTGACCCATTCAAATCATATGTATAATTCACATTTTCACATAATCTAATCTTTTTTGACAAATAAATTCCTATTTAATGCCAAATATTAAGATTTACACATAAATCCTCAAACTTTTCTTTATTTATCGTGTAACCCTCCAACTTTCATCTTTTACGATTTGATCCTTCCGACACGTTTAAAATTCTAATTTCCATCTATCTTTCTTCCTTTGTGTGTGTACAACCAAAATATCGAAATTGTACTTCAACGAGGTATCAACATAATATTTAAATATTTACTTATTCGCGCTGGCTCGACTTAACAAAAACACACGTTTTTCACTTACGTCATTTATCTCCAAAAATTCATTCGTACTTCTTTTCCCCCACTTGGATCAACCAGATGATCCTTCTTCATGATTGATTTCGACATCCGATTAAATATTAATATTTTAATATTATTTTATTAATAACATATTATTTTATTTTAAAATTTTTCACTTGTCTCCTCTCATCTCCTTGGTACCCAAAATACCTTATTATGCCTTAATTGGCATTCGATAAGCTTTATTGGTCACCATATCAAAGTATGGAGTATTACAATATAGGTGCTTGCTTAGAAGAGCAAGTTCATTGAACATGACTTGCCATGAGAATTGTATTTGGTAATACACCCTAGTGTCTATGCAACACTTCTTATTGTTAGTCGTGTAAATACTCCCTAGAGTTGAGACACGAGGTTATCTTATATGTGGAGTACTATACTTTAATTTCATCTCTATGGGTGCCTAAATATGATGCTTTTGGGTATAGCATGAAGCATGTGAAGGCAAATGAGTGGTCAAGATAGGAATCATCACCTCAAGTGTTTTAGAGGACATGTCCTATTAGTTCTTGGTTAACATTAGCTTATTGAATTCCTTGGCCAAGGCAACTCGAAGATTATGAAAAGGTTTCATAAGTCTCTATAAGTTAGTGTTCTAATTGTAGGAACAAATAAGGAGGTCAATAAGAGTAGTCACTGTACCAAACTCTTATCATCTTGAAGATATATGATGTGGGAATGAATTTCACTGATAAACTATACACAAAAAGGTTGTCAAAAAACCTTTTGACTCTTTTAACAATTGGGTGGCCATGATGTTTTGCTAGATGACAATCTTGGTTTATGGAATTCATTATAAATTAATTGATTGAAATTTATATTAATTAAGTCACTAATCAATTCTATTGCCAACATGTTAAAAACCTAATGGGTCACACATAATGATTGCATTTGAATTAAATTGAGAGAGTGATGATTTAAGTTAGACTTAAATCACATGCTAGGTAATTAACTTCTATAAACTTAATCAATAAAGTTTAATTAAGTTTAGGGCATAATATATAAATTGTTATAATTATAATGCTGAAATTGCAATAACATCAAGGAAATTATTTCAATTTAATTTCCATTAGGCTTAATTAAAATAGTTTAACCTTTATTGTAATGTGTTATAATATGGATAGCTTTATTGCAAAATTAAAGTTAATTTTAACCTAGCTATATAAATCACATTTAACTATATTTTCACATATGGAAAATAGTTGTTAAAAAAGAAAAAAAAAGGCTATGTCCTTGTGTGCGGCCACCTACTTTGTGAAGAAGAAAGAGTGTTTTTGAAGAAAATTTTCAAGTGTTTGATTCGGCCATCCTTGTGAGAAAAGGAAAGAGACAAACATTGTCCCTTTTTCTAGCACAAAAGCATAACTAAAATCTCAATCCTTTGTTGAAAGGTTCAAGTGAAATTGTGTGTATTACTGTTGGAGGTTAAGAGCTTGATTGGCTAGGGTTCTTGCTTCTTGTGGTGTTCTCGGGTTGCATTACGGAGATTGTTATGCTGATCAAAAGAATGTTGCCAATGTTAGCTTTTGATTTTATGAATTTATATGCCATTGTATGTGTTAAAATATCAACATGGTGATCCGTGGGTGGAGGTATGTTTTGGTCCTAATGTTTTAATTTTCTTTCTGCAACGTACTTTTAAGCATGTTGTCCATAGCCAAACCCAACAATTTGTTGATTAAATTTAGATTATTTTTAGTTTTAGATTTAATTTTAGGTTTTAATAATTGAAATTTGGTTGTTACAATAAGATTAAAGTGTGTTAATTTTAGTAGTTAATAGTAAGAATTAATTCAATTCTCTATAGGATCAACATTCTACTTTTCACTATATTGCTTGTTTAATGATATGTGCATTTGCATGGATAATCCAACAACAAGTCTTTGCCACCGTTGCCAAGGAATTTATTTTTAATTCTTTCTTGTTAATATTAATACCAAGCAATTTTAATTTCAATTCAGACTTTTATTTTCTTTGTTTTTAGGTAATTTTGGTCATTATATGCGAAAAGCTAAAAATTTGGAAATTGTTCCTTTTAATTCAAAAATCGAAAAGAATATTCAAAAACTTCAAAGGAAAAATCAACAAATTTTTGCTCAAAGTAAAAAAATGGTTGATCAATAAGGGGAAGAGACCAAGTCTTTGAAGGAATACATTATCCCATTGGTATACGGTCTCCACTTTAGTATCTAAAGACCTCCTATTCATGCTAACAACTTTGAAATTAAACCAGCAATCATTCAAATGATTCAAACTTCTATTCAATTTAGGGGTTTACGTAATGATGATCTTAATGCTCATATTATGAATTTCCTAGAAATTTGCAACACAATCAAGGCTAATGATGTTACTGATGATGGCATAAGATTGAGGCCTTTCCTTTTCTCACTGAGAGATAAAGCAAAGAGCTGATTAAATTTACTTCCTACTGGTTCCATTAGTACTTGGGATGATTTGGCTCAGAAATTCTTAGCAAAATTCTTTCCACCTACTAAGATTGCAAAGATGCATAATGACATCACCTTTTTTATGCAATTTGATTTTGAATTGCTGTATGAAGCTTGAGAGAGGTACAAGGATTTGTTGAGAATGTGTCTTCACCATGGGTTACCTAAGTGGCTACAAGTTTAGACTTTTATAATGGTTTGCTGGGACCTATTAGAATCACAATTAATGCTGCAGTTGGAGGTGCATTTATGAGTAAATCCATTGATAAAGGTTATTGTAACACCTCGTACCCTTGTATAGAAGCCAATAAGACCTTATCGATAAGATGAAAGGTCAATTGACATAAATTTAAGTACCAAAGAGCGGTACTGGATGAAAAAAATAATTTAAAATAAAATAATATTTTATTAATAAAATATTATTAAAATATTAATATTTTATCTGTTGTCGAAATTAATCATGAAAGAGGATTATATGGCTAATCTAAGTGGTGGAGAAGAAGTAAGAAAGAATTTGGAAGAAAAACAACGTTAGTGGGTTCGCGTGCCTTTATTAAATAGAGCAAGAGCAAGTAAATATATAGTTAAATATTGTGGTGACATTTTGGTGAAGTGCAAATTTTATATCCTATTTGTACAACTGTAAAGGAAGGAAAATAAAAGGAAATTCAAATTAAATAAATGTTGGAAGGATCAAATTGTAAAGGATGAAAAATTTGGAGGGGCACATGGTAAATAAGGAAAAGTTTGAGGACTTATGTACAATTTCAATATTAGGAGTTAAATGGAAATTAACTAACCAAAGAAAGTTAGATTATGTGGCATAATGAGATGTGCATGTGAACTTACTATTATATGCAAATTATAGCATGCAAAAAAGGAGAAGTTAGTGAAGGACATGTGGGACCCACCATGTGAAGGATGACAAAGAGAAAAAGAATAAAGAGTATTTACTTGGAAGAAAACCATGGTTTGGCAAAGATAGCCCATGGTATTTAAAGAAAAAGGTATAAACATTATACTTGATTTGATTTAATAAAAAAAAGAAAGAATAATTTTTGTTGCATGAAATCCTATTTGTTTTGAGGGAGGTCAAATAGGATTCAAGAGTGGAACAATGCATGAAGTCTTATTGGTTCATGGGATGGCAAAGGTTATTGGCAAAGGAAATGTGCATGAAACATTATTGGATGATAAAGTGGTCGAATGAGGGAATGATAAGTGGAAATTAAAAGAGATGAAATGAAAGGAAATGTTGCCATTTCCTTGGGCAATCCACCCATGCAAGAAAAGGAAAGGAAAACCGCACCATTGAGAAAAAAGAAGAAGAGAGAATCGGCTTGGAAGCAAAAAGAGGAAGGAAGAAAAGAGAAAGAAGAAAGGAGAAAGAAGAAAGAAGAAAGGATAAAGAAGAAAAAAAAAACTTGGAGGAGGCTCGGTTTTAGAGGAGATTGGAGAAAAATCGAAAGGTTTTCTCTTGCATGCCATTGTTGGAGCTTAAAGGAGAAAGTGGAGGATCGACTTGGTGATTCTAAGGTAAGAAAGGTGAAAGTTATTATATTGTTTGAATGCATGCTTTGTAAACCGATTGTGATGTGAGATTGTGCTTGTGGTAGCAAGGATCTACAAAGATTCAAAGAATAAGATGCATGTATGTAGGTGGATTTGGGAATGCATGGTTATTTTAAGCTAGATAAGTTATGGGTAAGTGTTTTAGTCTTGAAATCACAAGTAGATAAGGGAAATGAGATGTGTATTAATTGTCTATGCTTGTGGCAGCATTGGTGACCAAGGATATGAGGAAATGGTGAACTATATGTGGAATTCAACCTAAGATTGAGAGGTAAGCATGCAATGTGACTACATTGTGTTGTGTTGGCTTTGGTTGGTTGAAAGTTTGTGGATTGTATGTTAAATGATTGTGAATAATGTTGATGAAAACTATGAATTAGGTTAAGGATTTATTGATTGGTGTACTACCTGTATTCGAGTATAATTAAGTGTATTGGGTTTGAATGGTTGCTAGGAAGTGTATAAGTAAGGAAAGTGTGCTGTGGTGGCGTGCCAAAAAAGGTAATGGGTGACCGGCAAGTAGAATTAGCTAGATAAGCACCCGAATCGATAGCGACATAGTGTCTTGCTATTGTAAGGTGAGTAGGTGGTGTCCATTTTAAAATTTCCATAACTATATATCGATATACGTGTTGGTTTACTTTTAATGCAATTTGTGGACAGTATGAGCTGGTAGAATGTTAGGATTGTGAATGCCATGCTTTAAGAAAGATTTTATATATATGTATTTATTAACTACATATGTAAAGGGTTTTGAAACCGAGAAACAAGTGTTTTACTATGATTTATGTCAAAATGTGCCTTATAGTTTGTGTGATGTGCATTCATGAATAAATCACATATTCACCATGCTTATTGATATTTTAACCACATGCAAAGGTTTTATATTATAAAGTCTTATAAAGGGGTTTTATCATGTTACCATGTTGAATATTTTGGAAGTGGTTTTGAAATGAGCTTTTGAGAACCTAACTTGATTTTTAAATGGTTTTATCAAATTGGGAGATTCGAGAGTAGGCCAAATGTCACATCAGGGATAGTGTAACCCTTGTGCATAAGTGAGCTCTAGATAGAGAATCATTGGGTCATCGACAGGCTGTTAGACGTGGTTGGGGCCACGGTCTGTGATGTATATACGTGACTAGGCCACAAGTTGTTATATGTGGTTGCGACCACTTGATTTCTCTGATGTCGGCCAACATTGTCGAGACTGCTATGGTTGTGGGAATCCGGTGGAGAAGGACCTCTTGGATTGTTTTTATGTGGAAGTGGGTCCACAAGTGATTTACTACGATTACCTACTCGAGAGTGATGTCTCTTTGAGTTTTCGAACACAAAATCTTTTGCATGGTGAGAATGACAAGTTGTTCCACAGCTCCGTTGTTTATACAGTGATTTTGTATTTAAATTCTCAAGGGTGAGATGATTTATGAACTTATATATAAGTTTTAGTAATGCTTGATTTTTACAGGAGCATGCATGGTTATACTGATTTGTTTTGAGTAAAGTTATTAAATGATTTTAACGGTAGAAATCTTTATATGCACTGGCTTTGACATATTGTTTAAAATAATTATCTTGCATTAAAATTCGTGGTTTTACATGTAAGGCACAAATCCCCCTTTTGAACTAAATTGTTTACGTATATTCTTATCTTTTTAATATTCAAATCTTCTGCCCTTAGCTTGTTTCCCATCTAGGCCTTGCTCATTGAGCCGATGATCACTAAGTCTGTGAGACTCACCCCCTTTATCTTCTTTTTGCAGATAAATGATCAGCTCAAGAGTATTGCTTTGGCACTATTTTGTTTCACTGCGACGTAGGTAATGGCATCTCTTGACTTCCACTCCAAGTCGCTTTGCTGCATAGGGGTCATGTTGTGTAAAATAGTTAGACTTGTAAAATTTATTAGCTTATCTATGATGTATTGCTAAAACCTTAAGTTTGTGTACTAAATATTAAAAGTGTTTGAATTCGTCTTAAAATTTACTAGAATTGGACAATGGTTATTTAGTTGCTATGTCTTAATGACAACTTTTTATTCGATTTAAGTAATCAGTAGTAATATTACAAGTTGACTCATATACGCATTAAAAATTTGAACTAAGTAACAGAAATCTCAACTAAGGCTTGTTCGAGGTTTGGCAGGTTCATTCGCAAGTCTTGTACATCGATAATGATCGGGGAGAAAGTTGTTACAGTTATGATTTTCTTAAGGAGATGGCTTCCAATAATTACCAGTGGCCATTTGAAAGATCGGGTGCAATTGGCAAGAAAAGTAGTTCCAGTTCATGAACTAGATGCAATTAGCTTTGAATATACAATGTGTTTCTCTCATAAAGAAAATATATAAATTAACTGTTGATGCTATTCAGAGCCCCTTTGTGACTTGTGAACTTTGTGGAGAAGGACATTCCAATTACAATTGCCCCATTTACACTGAATCTATTTATTTTGTTAGAAATAGGCAGTAGAACAACAATCCCTATTCTAACACGTATAATCTTGGTTGGAGGAATCATCCTAATTTCTCATGGAGTAGTAACCAAGGATCTTCATCAACATCTAAGGCAAACTCACCTCCTAGATTTCCAACTAAAGCTTTAATACCAGAGAAAAAACCTTCAATGGAGGAGATGTTCATGCAATTCATGGCAAAGAAGGATGCCTTCATGGCAAAGACTAATTCCTACATGACAAGGAACGATGCCATCATTTAAAATCAAGTAGCATTAATTAAAAATCTTGAGACACAAGTGGGCCAACATGCTAATGCTATCAATAACAGACCTCAAGGTACCTTACATAGTGACATTGAGCTTAACCCAAGAAGAGAAGGTAAGGAACATTTTAAGGTAATTACCCTTCATAGTGAAAACGAGGTAAGTGGTAAGGATTTGAATTTTGAAATTTCAATTCAATCTGATGAAAAAACAAATTAAAAAAGATACTGAAAAAGAAATTACGATTGAAAAATTTGTTAAAAATTCAAGGGAAGAAAAATCACAATTAAAAACTACTCCCACACCTCGACCACCTTTCCTTAAAGATTTCAAAAAGAAAAATTTAACAAACAATTCTAGAGATTAATTGATGTATTTAAAAAGCTACACATTAATATTCTTTTTTTTTGAAACTTTAGAAAAGATGCCAAGTTATGTGAAATTTTTGAAAGACATTTTGTCTAAAAAAAGGAAATTAGGTGAGTTTGAAACTATTGGACTTATTGAGGAGTGTAGTGTCATAATTCAAAATAAGCTTCCACCAAAGCTTAAAGATCCAGGTAGTTTTACTCTTCCTCACACTATTGATACTCTTTGTTTTGCAAAAGCTTTATGTGATTTTAGTGCAAGTATAAATTTGAAGCCACTGTTTATTTATACAAAATTAGGTTTGGTAGAGATTAAGCGAACTTCTATGACTTTACAACTTGCTGATCAATCCCTCACCTATCCTTATGGCATTGTGGAACATGTTTAGGGGAAAGTTGGTAAGTTTATTTTTCTAGCAAATTTTATTATACTTGACATGGAAGAAGGTCTTGAAATACTGATCATTCTTAGGAGACCATTCTTGGGAACTACTAAAGCTAATTGATGTTGAAAAAAGTGAGCTTACCTTAAAGGTTAAATATCAAAAGGTAACATTTAATATTTTTAGAGCATTAAAAATTTCCAATGACCATGATGATTCTTTCTCAATTAATGTGGAGGATAACATTACTAATAATGTAATTATTGAGAATTATTCTGATGATCCACTTGAAGCATCTTTGATTGATACTAATATTATTGATTATGCTAATTATCTGGATGCCCCATCACGTCTCCCAAAATCCCAATTTGAGTTTTTGGAATTATTAATTTCAACTTCACCAACCAAGCCTTTTATTGAATAACCTCCTCCACTTGAGCTCAAACCATTGCCTAACCATTTAAGGTATGCTTTTTTGAGAAATTCTTCTACACTACCAATAATCGTTTCTTCTCTTACTAATGTGCAAGAAAACAAACTCCTTCGCATTTAAAAGGATATGAGAAAGCTATTGAGTGGACCATTGCTAACATAAAAGGAATTAGTATATCAATTTACATGCACAAAATTCTTTTGGAAGAAAATCACAAGGCAACCATTGAGCTTCAACGAAGTCGAATTTGATCAAGAAAGATGACGTAAAGTAAGAAATTATCAATTTTATAGATGTCAGTATTATCTACCTATTTTTTATAGTTCATGGGTAAGTCCAGCCCAATGTGTCATAAAAAAAGGAGGTATGATTGTAGTTTTTAATGAAAATAATGAGCTCATTCTTACAAACATTGGGATTGGTTGGAAGGTATGTATGGTGTTAAACCTGACTCTATAAACACATGTCATGATATACATGCACCGAGTAGCATGTTATTACGCTAGGAAAGTCTTAAGAATAGACGAAACTCGGTATTGTACCTAACGGTACACTTGAGTTGATTTAACCTCGAACTAGTTCAAATAGGAATCATAGGATGAAATTTAATATTTTACAATCTAGGAATGACTAAAAATGATTATTCGAAGTTCGAGGGTTCATCTGGGGAAAAATTGGAAATTTTGATGTTTAGGGGCAAAATCGTCATTTTGCCACTTAAGATAATAATTTGATCATGGAGTGAAATTTTTTACCAAGATTAACTATTTGGAGTATAATTTAATGATAGGAAGTGAAAATTTTCAACTCCGACAATTTTCGAAACATAGGGGCAAAACGATAATTTTGTCATATCGGGGTAAAAACCATAATTTTCACCACCCAAAACTTGTCAAAATCATAGGATTTATTTATTTTTGGTATGAATAACTATGGTATTTCAACTGGTGAAAAATAGAAGTTTAAAAGATGAAATTTTAAAAACGGGCCAATGGGAAAGTGACACATGGCACTTTTTAATGATTTAATATTATTTTAATGAAAAGTCAGCCCATTTAAACCCCACATCAGGTGATGGCTGGCCATAAGGAGAGAACAAGAGAGAAAATAGAGAGGAAAGGAAGAAAAGAGAAAAACAAAAGGAAAACTAGAAAATTCAAAGGGGAAATCGCGTTTTTCGACTGTTTACGCTTCTAACGGTAAGAGTTTTCGACTTTAGCTTGATTTCTACCTTTCTTATGCCTTTGTTTCCATTTAGCATGCTTGAGGAGAGAGATCAAAAAGTGATATCAAGGGCTGGATGAAATTCAAGGGGGAGGAATTTGAAATTTTTATGTTTTGATTTTTAGTTAAATTGATAGTTTTAATTAGTTAAATGTGTATAGAAATCAAATTAGGCAAGAAAGCATGAAATTTTCACAATACCCACCCTTGGCCTAATCTTCAATGATGTACAATGATGAAGAACTGATTTTTATTCTAAGAGAAATGAAGAGAAAATGATGAAAAATGGTTAAGTGTGATAGAAAAACAAAGTGGAAGATTTACCGAATTAATGTCCCATTTTTGGCTGAATTTTCCAAGGAGGAAAGTGAGCTGATTTTGGTGATTTTAGTGAGTTATTGGCTGATATTTAATGGTTAGAAATGTTGGAGAGAAAATGGGATGATTTAGAGCTAAAATGGAGCATGTTAGCAATTTATCGGGTAAAGTGCCAAAAATAGGTTAATACCGCGTTTAAGCCGTTTTAGACTATTGCATTTCATACCATGCATTAGTATAGGATTTAAGTCAATTATATAGTGATTTAGCATCAATGTGGTAAATTGTGAAATTTTTTGCAATGTGTCTAAGAGGAGAGCCTTCCGGTAAAGGCAAGGAAGTCATACCTAAGGAATAGTGATCGGGGCACCTAGAAAGCATTTAATTTGTACAAACGGTGAGTAAACCTATTATTATTGTAAATTATCTAGAGTTTATTTTTAAATGCTCTTCATGGATTTTATGAAACGAAAATAAGGTTAAAATGGGATTTTTGATGTTTTAGAAATAAATGTGACAAATAAATATATTGTCTTGATTTTCTGAAATAAGAAACTATTGATTATAAAATTGAGTAATTGGAGGCTGTCAATTGTCTTGAAAAATATATTTTCCTATGAATGACTTATGATATATGAGTATATGTGGCTATATTTTATAATTGCATTGGAAATTTATGTAAGCTGTCTTTTACTATGCAAGCTGGGTAAATAAATAAAAGCCACGTTATACTGTCGAAATTTTATTAAAATTGGTGGGTTTAGTCACTACAGTGATGGGTTTTTGTGGATTGCCTATTAGAGGAGCACGGTAAACCTGGTTATATAGTTATTCCGGTTGTAGAGGCGAAGAGGGTAACTCCCGGGGTAGTGTTAGAACTCACTTCACGTTGAACCCCCACATGAATGTGTAACTCGGCCAACATCAAGGAACGGCTTGTTTTCAAAACTAACATGTGTTTAACATGTAAATATCTTAACAACCTTGACGGACTCGGTTAGATGCCTCGGCCAAGGTATCCTAGAGGACTAGTTTTGGCTTGAGTCTTGTTTTTAATAAAAGTTATAAGCTTTAACAACTGTTTTGGTAAATTACAAATATTTTATGGTTTAAGAAATAAATTGAAAACTTTATGAAATGGTTTGTAATTTGTTGTTTAAACTTGCCTCCATGTTACTTGCCTTTAGATATTTATGATAATGTCTGTTTACTCATTGGGATTACAAAATCTCACTCACCTCCTTTCCAAATATTTTAGGCCTGTGGTAGCTTGTAGATTTCGATTTTGTCACGACCCGAAACTCCCATCGAGCCTGTAACAATCGCCTCGAAGCCTCGGCAGACATTCTTCCCCTGAATGCCCTTCGAGACCTCGCAAGGCTTTTGTACCAGTCTTTTCATTCCTCTCTCTTTGTTCTCTTTTTTTTAATAATAAAATAAAATAAAAATATTAATTAAAATAATCTATTTTAACATAAAACAATATATATATATATTTTTGAAAAATCAAAAATTAATTTACTACACATAAAAACAAAATAAATTTATACATACTGTAATAAAGAAAACTGGAGTATGCAATTTAAATTACAATGACACGCAGGCCCCTAAATAATTGAGAAGGTTTAAGTCCATAACCTTGCTTTCTAGGATGCAACTCCGAAATTTACTTCTCGATGCAATTGACAGTCTACTGCCTATTCTGAGCCTGAAAAATGTATAGGAAGAAGGGGTGAGATTATAAAATCTCAGTGAGTAGACAGACATCATCAAAATAATGTAAAGCCGAGTAATAGGAGACAATTAAAATAATTCATCTCAACCCATATAAATAATTGGATTTCATCCAATTACTCAACATGGGTTATGCACTTTTCAAAAACTTGGCCCTTGCCAAAAATCCATTCTTGGGGATACCCCACGGAGGCATTTTACCAAGATCACCAAGGCTGTTTATTGTTACACGCACAAACACATTTCACCTCTGACAACACAACCGTTCCTTGGCGTTGGCTGAGTCTCAGTTTCACATGGTGGCTAGTGCGAAGTGTACTCAAATCCTACCTCAAGAGTTATCCTACGCGCCTCTCCAATTGAGGTAAGCTCAATAATTGGGAACCGTGCCGCTCTAATTAGGCTGGCCCAGGGAACCCCCGTCACTACAGTACCCACTTTATAATCCACCAACCAATAAAATCACAATAGTATGACACGGCTCACTTAACACATTCAAGGCAAATCAAAGCAGTTCACATATTCTTTAAATCATAAAAGTAACCAGTCATACTCACATTTATCATAAGCCATTTAATGTAAAATCATGGATAAACAACACAATTATAGCATAGGTCTCCAATTACTCTATTTTTGAAATCATTATTCAATTTTCAAAAATTTTATAAAATTATTTTATAAAATCCCATTTTCCCATCAAACACAATAATTTTCCAATTAAACCATTTTTCCATAAAATCACACAATTAAATAAATCTACTCTAGATAATTAAGACGATAGTAAGTTCACTCACTGTACTGGAGTAGATATACCCTATTCTCGATCCCCGAGTGTAGTCTTTTACCCGTATCAGATAGCTCACCACCTATCCACAATACATGACACAAAAAATTGAATAATTTGTGTCAAATCAATATATATTATTTCAGGCTCTTATCCATGCGTATGCACTAGATAGGGTGTGAAATGTTTGGACAATCGCTTAATCACAATGTCCGACCTAACTCGCCTATACACGGTGTAAATTTCTAAAATCTCCAATTCAACTCCAATTCCATCCATTTCAATTTCAATTATCCAATTATATCCACAATACCTCAATGACTGTGAATGTGGTCCAATTTATCAGTTCGGACCACAAATTACGCTTTTACCCCTAGTGGGTAAAAATTTTAATTTTTTTGCACCAAAAATTCCCATTTAATTTCCAACCTCATAATTCATCATTTTTCCATCTAATTCTCTTAAAATAAAGTCAACCTCATCCTCACACACCATTGGCTAGATTCGGCCTAGAGAAATTCATGGAGAAAATGAATATTTTTCTTGTTGTTTTACTCATAAACATGCTAAACTAACACTAAACACTAACATAGTTCAAAATCAAATTAATCTAACAACTTTCTCTCTCTAAACCCATATGATCAGATTTGAATCCATCATCAAAACACATAATTTAACCATGGAAAATAAGGAGAAATGCATGGAAATGATAAATCTTAAGCTAAGCTTGAAAAATCATACCTTTAAACACTTGATTCCTTGAAAAATCACACTTTTTCTTTGAATTTTCTCACTCTAGGGTTTGTTCTTATTTCTCTCTCTCTCCTGCTGGTTTTGGCTGACCCTCCCAATGAAGAATTCTGAAATTTTCAAGTCTTTTAATAGGTTTAATAAAATATTATTATTTTATTTACCTTTTGAATATTTTATTATTTTATTTTTTTTAGCCATCTTTTTTTTTACTTTCTTGTTCTACCACTCAATCCTCTTTAGTTATCCATGTCTTCCATGAAATTTCTAGACTTTTTCAAAGTTTTGGTGGAGCAAATTTTTGAAAATTACACTTTTGCCCCTATAAAAGTGAAAAATTACATTTGTGCCCCAAAAATTAAAAAATTGCCAAAATGCATAATTTTCACTCCTTATACTCATATCATTCCTCATTTAATCAAATTGGATCTAAATTCTCTCGAAAAATTCAATTTCGTCCTCGAGTGGTAAAATTACCATTTTACCTCATAATCGGTCAATTTTCCTGATTGATTTCAAATTGATCCTCGAACTCCGAATCACCATTCTAAGCAGATTTTGGGGTTTCAGAACTCTCAAATTCCTTTTAAATTTTTCATTTGAACTAGCTTGAGGCATAAATCAACTTCACAGCACCTCTAGGGGTAATACCGTCTTTTGTCGATTTTTCGGGCTTCTTCAATATACAAACATTCTATCGAGCATGTGAATGACAACATAATTATTTTACAAAGCAGGGTTTGACAATATTTACCCCCTTAAAAAAAATTTTGTCTCCAAAATTTCACTTATCGAACTCCAAGAAAAGATAGGGGTATTAGCTTTTATCCAATGTTCAACATCTCATGTCATCTCCTTCGTTTGAGCATTCTTCCACAATCCTTTAACTATTGAGATGTTCTTTTCGTTGCTCTACCTACATCACTCATCATACATGAAATTTAAATCTCGAACCACTTAGGACCATTCTTCACTTTAGTTACCCATACTACTAATCCCTACACATGTGGGGTTGCGCTTTCATTCTCATCAATGCCTCAAATATTCATCTTTCATGTCTTATGCATTTCTGAACTCCAATTTCCAGAATACATTAAGAAAATTCCATAGCGATATTCTACATAAACTCATTTATTATATTATTCTTAAAAGCTTTATTTACACTCTCAACACTTAGTATTTACATCTCTTATCATTATCTTACATTTCCACCTAACTTTTCATTCACTTTCTCTAGGTTGGACTCGTGCTTCATCTTCCATTACCACATAAAATTTTGTTGACGCACGAGTTTGTGGTCTGGAAGGTAGGTGTACTGGGGTGCTACTCTCCACATTAGGCTGGATAGCTACTCCCTGCCTCGGTTGTGCTTTAGAGGAATCTCTCATCTGCAAGTCCGTACGAGCTGATGAAGATGGAGCAGCTACAGTGCCCTGTCCTAACTGTGGACAATTAGTTCTAAAGTGACCCATCTGGCCACAATGAAAACATCGCAAAGGCCCCCAGCACACCCCACCATGAAATCTTCCACATTCTCTACATCTATCAGAACCTCCGAAACTTTTTTCAAAAGTAGTCACTACAGATCCGCTGAATCTCGGAGGCCTCTGCTGCATTTGTGAAAATGATGGTCGGGAGGATGTTACCGAAACAGAAGGAGCACTCCTTGAAACAAATGAGCCTTTGCTCCTCTTTAGTGGCTGACTGGAGGACATATTTGGATTTTTCCTCTTTGCCAACTCAGCTCGCATTCTCCTATTTTCATTTGCGAGCTTCTCAGCCCTTAAGGCCATTTGTACTACCTCTTTATGGGGCTCCCTACCTGTCACGGTCATTCGCTCTCTTATCTCATTGCGGAGCCCTTCCTTGAAATAATCAGCCTGATCCTGTTCAGTCCTCACCAAATTAGGCACATAAGACAACAGCTTGTTAAATTGAGTTTCGTACTCCTCTACAGTTAAATTTCCCTGCTTTAGACTCAGAAATTCTCTCTTATTCTCTTTTTGATGGAAATGGGTATAATATTGACTATCAAATACCCTCAGAAAGTTTGACCAAGTTAGGAGAATAGTGGAACGGGACTTCACCAAATTCCACCATGTACGAGCTCTCTTCTCCAATAACCTCGTAGCCACCATGAGCTTCATCTCATCCTCTAATCTCATATCGGAGAGTGTCTCCGAAACCTGATTAATCCAATCCTTCGCTGCGGTGGCCTCCAACTCACCCACAAAAGACATGCAACTTAATTGTCTAGCCTCCTTCAACTTTTTAGAAATAGAGACATCATGTGCCAATGGAACTGCAGGAGTAACTGGTGGCACTACAGGTGGGACCTGACTAGTCTGGGCTTGACCAGCCATCGCGGTAAAGAAGGTTGCCATTGCCTGAATTACTTAAGGAGACACGGCAGGAATGCTAGTAGGTGGCAGAGGAATCTCGATCGGTTCAACAGCAGGTGCCGCTCAAAAAGGGGATGCAGTCGATTCCTCTCCTCTAAAGTCTGGTTGACCCTGCTTAGGATGACCTCTGCCCCTCCTAGCTGATTTAGTAGGGAGTGGGCGCTCATGTCGAGGAGGCATGGTAATCTAAAAAGGAAACAAGGCAAGTTTAAGTAATCTCAGACTCTACATACATGCAACTCTACCTAACCCAACTTAACTTAACCTAGTTTAACTAAACCTGAGGCCACGCAGTGTCAATGTGAATTCTTAAAATAACTATAAAAACAAAAAACATTAAAACCATGCTTTGTTAACCAAAAGCTCTGATACCAACTTAATTGTCACGACCTGAAACTCCCATTGAGCCCGTGACAACCACCGCGAAGCCTCGACAGATATTCTTCCCCCAAATGCCCTTCGAGACCTCGCAAGGCTTTTGTACTAGTTTTTCCATTCCTCTCTCTTTTTTTTTGAATAACAAAATAAAATAAAATATTAATTAAAATAATCTATTTTAACGTAAAACAATATATATATATATATTTGAAACATCAAAAATTAATTTACTACACATAAAACAAAATAAATTTATACATACTATAATATAGAAAACTGGAGTATGCAATTTAAATTACAATGACACGTGGGCCTCCAAATAATTGAGAAGGTTTAAGTCTATAACCTTGCTTTCTAGGATGCAACTCCGAATTTTACTTCTCGATGCAATTGACAGTCTACTGCCTATTTTGAGCCTGAAAAATGTATAGGAAGAAGGGGTGAGATTATAAAATCCCAGTGAGTATACAGACATCATCAAAATAATGTAAAGCCAAGTAATAGGAGACAATTAAAATAATTCATCTCAACCCATATAAATAATTGGATTTCATCCAATTACTCAACATGGGTTATGCACTTTTCAAAAACTTGGCCCTTGCTAAAAATCCATTCTCGGGGATACCCCGCGGGGTATCTTATCGAGACCGCAAAGGCTGTTTATTGTCACACACACAAACACATTTCACCTCTAACAACACAGCCGTTCCTTGGCGTTGGCTGAGTCTCAGTTTCACATGGTGGCTAGTGTGAAGTGTATTCAAATCCTACCTCGGGAGTTATCCTACGCGCCTCTCCAATTGAGGTAAGCTCAATAATTGGGAACCGTGCCCCTCTAATTAGGTTGGCCCATGGAACCCCCGTCACTGCAGTGCCCACTTTATAATCCACCAACCAATAAAATCACAATAATATGACACGGCTCACTTAACACATTCAAGGCAAATCAAAGCAGTTCACATATTCTTTAAATCATAAAAGTAACTAGTCATACCCACATTTATCATAAGCCATTTAATGTAAAATCATAGATAAACAACACAATCATAGTATAGGTCTCCAATTACTCTATTTTTGAAATCATTATTAAATTTTCAAAAATTTTATAAAATTATTTTATAAAATCCCATTTTCCCATAAAACACAATAATTTTCCAATTAAACCATTTTTCCATAAAATCACACAATTAAATAAATCTACTCTAGATAATTAAGACGATAGTAAGCTCACTGACTATACTGGAGTAGATATACTCCTATTCTTGGTCCTCGGGTGTAGTCTTTTACCCGTATCAAATAGCTCACCACCTATCCACAATACATGACACAAAAAATTCAATAATTTGTGTCAAATCAATATATATTATTTTAGGCTCTTATCCATGCATATGCACTAGATAGGGTGTGAAATGTTTGGACAATCGCTTAATCACAATGTCTGACCTAACTCGCCTATACACGGTGTAAATTTCTAAAATCTCCAATTCAACTCCAATTCCATCCATTTCAATTTCAATTAACCAAGTATATCCACAATACCTCAATGATGGTGAATGTGGTCCAATTTATCAATTCGGACCACAAATTAGGCTTTTACCCCCAGTGGGTAAAAATTTTAATTTTTTTGCACCAAAAATTCCCATTTAATTTCCAGCCATCATTTTCCCATCTAATTCTCTTAAAATAAAGTCAACCTCATCCTCACACACCATTGGCTAGATTCGGCCTAGAGAAATTCATGGAGAAAATGAATATTTTTTCTTGTTGTTTTACTCATAAACATGCTAAACTAACACTAAACACTAACATAGTTCAAAATCAAATTAATCTAACAACTTTCTCTCTCTAAAACCATATGATCAGATTTGAATCCATCATCAAAACACATAATTTAACCATGAAAAATAAGGAGAAATGCATGGAAATGAAAAATCTCAAGCTAAGTTTGAAAAATCATACCTTTAAACTCTTGATTCCTTGAAAAATCACACTTTGTCTTTGAATTTTCTCACTCTAGGTTTTGTTCTTATTTCTCTCTCTCTCCTGCTGGTTTTGGCTGACCCTCCGAATGAAGAATTCTGGAATTTTCAAGCCTTTTAATAGGTTTAATAAAATATTATTATTTTATTTACCTTTTGAATATTTTATTATTTTATTTTTTTCTAGCCATCTTTTTTTTACTTTCTTTTTCTACCACTCAATCCTCTTCACTTATCCATGTCTTCCATGAAATTTCTAGACTTTTCCAAAGTTTTAGTGGAGCAAATTTTTAAAAATTACTCTTTTACCCAAAAAATTAAAAAATTGCCAAAATGCATAATTTTCACTCTTTATACTCATATCATGGTCCATTTAATCAAATTTGATCTAAATTCTCTCGAAAAATTCAATTTCGTCCTCGGGTGGTAAAATTACCATTTTGCCCCATAACTGGTCAATTTTCCTGATTGATTTCAAATTGATCATCGAACTCCGAATCACCATTCTAAGTAGATTTTGGGGTTTCAGAACTCTCAAATTCCTTTTAAATTTTTCATTTGAACTAGCTCGAGGTATAAATCAACTTCACAGCACCTCTAAGGGCAATACCATTTTTTGTCGATTTCTCGAGCTTCCTCAATATACAAACATTCTAGCGAACATGTGAATGACATCATAATTATTTTACAAAGCAGGGTTTGACAGATTTTGTCGAGGATTCCAGTTGACCCCTCTATCACACAGACAATAGGTTACTATCACCAGCGCTTGGTGTATTTATGGGCCACTTGTCATTGTAATTATTATTCTACGTTATAACTTTGTAAATTATTGTATGTATGAATTTATTTTACTTCTAAGTTACAAAAGATTACTTACACGTGTTTCTATAAATATTGTTTTATATTAAAATGCTATATTTTTGTCTTTTGATTTACTTGAGCCGGAAACGATTGAAAATTGTTTAAAACTAATATGTAAGCTTTGCGGGGTTCCGATTGGTATTCCGGATAATGAGTATCAATTGGGACGTTACGACGGTTGTCATGGGCCCGAGGGAGGTTCCGAGTCGTGACATATGGACTATAGAAATTGAAAAAAGCCACTAGAAAGTATCATTTTCCACTCCCTTTTATTGATCAGATGCTTGATAGATTAGCAACTAAAGATTTTTATTGCTTTTTGGATGGTTATTCTAGTTATAATTAAATTGCCATTGCTCCTAAAGACCAAGAAAAGACAACCTTTACTTCTCCTTATAGGACTTTTGCTTTTCGAAAAATGTCGTTTAGGCTTTGTAATGCTTCAGGCACTTTTCAAAGATGTATGATGGTAATTTTTTCTGATATGGTTGAAAAGTGTTTGGAAGTATTTATGAATAATTTTTCAATTTTTGGGGATGATTTTGATGATAGTCTATTTAATCTTGCTAGAGTACTTAGGAGATGTGAAGAAACTAATTTAGTTTTAAATTGGGAAAAATTTTCGTTTATGGTGCTAATAATTGTATTATATATAGTTATCTTGCCATATTTTGATTGATAAAATGACCAAGTCCTCGAGTTTAGGCAAAGTTTTAAGTAGCTTTCTTTGTTTTTCTTTAATTAGTTAATGCATGATTGAGCTAGTTTGCTTCAAGTTATTTTGCTCATTTGTATGGTAAAAATGATTGTTTTTAGCTATGGCTGATTTAGTTCCTGTGTTTTTAAAGTTCTTGTTAGCTTTATTAGCTTTAAAATGATTATAGTTTTGAAATGACAAAATAATCAAAATTGCTTCAATAATCTTTGAGCTTGTTTAAGTGATCCTTGAACTTGTTTGAATGATTTTTGAAGTTGTTTGAATATGTTTTTTGAACTTGATTTATTAATGTTAAAAACTTTCATACACTTACTATTGAGATGCATAAGTGTTTCCACGTGAAAAATAATCAAAATTACTTGAATGATCTTTGAATTTGTTTGAATGATTTTTGAAGCTATTTGAATGAGTTTTTGAACTGGTGTGAATAGTTTTTAAACTTGTTTAATTAAGTTTTGAAGATCCTAAATGTTTCCAAGTGAAAAGTTTTAAAATTGCTTGAATGGGTTTTGAAATTACTTGAATGATTTCGAACTTGTTTGAATAGTTTTTCAACTTGTTTAAATTAGTTTTAAAACTCCCTTGCATTTGATTTTGAAATGTCCAAGTATTTACCATCAAATTAGGTTCAAAAAGATGAATTGCCTATGTTTTAACCTAGAAGCATTGATACTTTAGTCAAAAGTATCGATATATTGTAAACAAAATGGTTCTGGCCAAAATGTATAGGTACATTCCAAAATGTATGGATACATTTCAGAAATGTATCTACACATTTGGCTAAAACTAGCCATTACACGTGAAAATCAAAGGAAAAATGACTATTTTCTTCACCAAAACCTTCTCCAAGGGCTCCAAAGCTTCTCCAACACATTTACAAGTTTAAAGGAGTGAAGAAAAATATTAAACACTCAAGAATCAAATCTTATGAAGAAAAAGAAGAAAAAAAAAGAGAAACCAAGCTAGATCAAGCAAAACACATTCTTCCTTATAGCTTTTAAGCTATTCTTTAGCTTTAAATTCTTTATGCTACCACTCATATTCTTTGTATATATCTTTGTATTCATCACACTCTATCTACATTGTACTTACTTAGCAAAACCCACATTTTAGAGGTATCTTGGCTACTCAAAGTTGTAAAATAGAAAAGTCATACTTAGCCTCTAAAAAGTAGTATTTAAAGGTTGTGCTTGAACCTTGAAATAGTAATGATTATGCTTGGTCCTTGAAAAGGCAATGGTTATGCTTAAACCTTTAAAAGGCACTGCATTGAATTTATTTAATCATGCATGAAACTCCTTAACTTGCTAAGGGAGAGGACTTTGGCACCAAGGAAGGGTCGAACATCTATAAATTTCTTGTGCATTTTCTCTTTACTCTTCATTATTTTTTTTTGGTGCATTTTACCTTACTTTGAAGAGTTTTGAAAATTTTTTCTAAACTTGTTCACTCTTTAATTTACTCTTTAAATTACTTTTGACATACTTTGTGTCACAACCCGGAATTCCCATCAAGCCCATGATAACCATCGCGATGTCTCGATTGACATTCATTACCCGGAATGCCAACCGAAACCTCGCAAGGCTTTCGCATCAGTTTTACTTCTCCCCTATGAGCAACAGTTATTAAATACCATGATTTAAAGAAATATAGACAAATTTCAAATAAAAAATAATCAAAAAGTAATTTCTACTACATAGGGGTATTTTGGTCATTTTATCCAAAATTTTCGAACCTTGGTAAAAATATGATATACAAGTAATAAGCATCCATTTCATGTCTAAAATAAGTTTTGTTGTCTAATTCATCAATTTAAAGTGAAACTATAACTATTCAAATTAAATAAAAACATTAAATAAAATATTCCATTTTCTTATAAAATAATATTTATAGAACTCTGCGTAAATAATTTTTGTAGTGTAAAAGCAAAATAAATTCATACATACAGTGGCACACGCAGCCAAGTATACAAAATATTCTACAATGACATGTGGGCCCCAAAAATAAACATATATGTACAAGACTATAGACCTGCGATTTTTAAAGGTGGAAACCCAAAAGCAAACCCTCGACATAATCAGCGGTCTACAGACTGCCCTGAGCCTGAAATAGGTGAAAAGAAGGGGTGAGTTTTTATAAACCCAATGAGTAAGTAAATTTCATCTATAACATCTAAAGCCTAGTAAATAGAGACAATTTAAAACATCTCATCATAATATGATTCATAACATCAAATCTCATTTCAACCCATGTAAATCAATTTCATTTCATCGAAGTCAACAAGGCTTATGATTCTCTTAAAACTTGACTCGTACCAAAAACTTGCACTCGGTGACACCTTACGTCGGGCATCCAACCGAGTCTGCCAAGGCTGTTAAAATAACATATAAGCATAAAACTGATTTTTACATTTAAAAGCATAGTCGTTCCTTGGTGTTGGCTAAGTTTCACCCTCACGTGGTGGTTCGGCTTGAGGTGAACTCTTACTTTACCTTAGGAGATACCCTCCGCACCTCTCGAACTAAGGCAAATATAACAGGGTTTACCGTGCCCCTCTAATAGGCTAGTCCACAAAAACCCGCCCACTGCAGTAAGCTAATCAACTAACCCACCAATTCAATAAAATTTTCAACAGCATGACATGGCTAATATAATATTACCAGCCTGTCAAGGCAAAGCAAAACAGTTCATATATTCCACACAAACACAAATCCAACCATGCTTGCCATCACATTGTCATAAGCCATCAATTCAAACAATATGTCAAAACATATATATAACACAAGTATACAGTCTCCACTTACTCAATTTCCAAAACCAGTATTCAATTTCAAAACAAATTATAAATCTCATTTCAATTAATCAACACTTCAGTTATAAAACATAATAGTTTGCAATTTAAATTCATTTTTTCTTTAAAACATAAAAACGAGTATATACTACTTTAGATAGTTAAGATGAAAGTCTGATTACACACAATAGTAGGAGTTTAGAGTACTCCTATTCTTGGTCCTCGGGTACAATATCTTTACCCTTATCAAAGGGCTCACCACCTATACATAATACATGACACGTAATTCAATATATTTGTGCCAAACTGTTATAAAACTATTTCAGGCTTTATATGAATGCATGACATTGAATGAGAATTGTCCGAGTAATCACTTAAAGACTATGTTCTACGTGGGTTCAATTATGATCGGATTGAATTGGCATTCGACCTAACTCGTACTATGCCTTGTTTAATTAGCCAAAATATCCATTCAACTCCATATATCTTTATTACACTTCCAATATTCCAAATACACCAAAGTACCTCAATGAGCTTAATTGTGACTTAATTCATCGTAACCGAAATTCATTCCGATTTCGATATCCAACATCAAAATTCATCAATTCCTAGCTAAATAGCATGAATTACAACCAAATCCATCATCAACATGCCCTATAGAAAATTCAGCCATATAAGGGTTATTGAAGAAAATGTGATTTTCTTGCTTGTTTTTCCTTCCAAACATCACAAAATGACTAAAAACACTAGGATATTATGAAATCTAGCAAAATTCATCACCAAAACTTCTCTCTCTAGATTTGGCCAGCAAAAGTTCCCTTTTGAAAACTTGAATTTCAACCATGGAGAGTGAAAAAGAATGGATGGGAAAGGTAGATCACAAGTTAAAATTAAAAAAATCTTACCTTTACTTGCTTGATTCCTTGAAATCCAACAATTTCTCTTGAATTTTTCCTTCCTAGGGTTTGTTCTTCTCTTTTTCTCTTTGTTCCCTTGCTTGGCAGGCCATAAGAGTGAAATGAGAGAAGCTTAAGTCAGTTTATAAAGGAAAATCATAAAAATATTAAAGCTTGACACATGTCACCACTTGATTGCTCCATGATTGAAAGCTTAACCATGAAGTAATTTCTCACCACAACATGTAATCCTATAATTATCCAAAGTATAAAGTGATAATAGGTGAAATTCATGGGCTTGACAAGTGTCATAATGGTGTAAAATTCAATTACGTCTTCATGGACACGTGAAATGACTGTTTTGCCCTTACACTCAAAAAATGTCAGAATTGAAATTTTTCACTCCATAATTTCAAATTATGCTCCAAATAGTCAAAATTGGTCAAAAATCGTGTCCAACATTCCAATTTTGCCCTTTAGTGGCAAAATGACCATTTTGCCCCTACGTTATGAAAATTCTAGAATTAACTCTAAATCAATCCTTGAATTTCAAATCATCATATTAAGACATTCTAAAATTCAATAACTCTCATATACATCGTAAAATCTTTATTTGGCCTAGTTCGAGGCTTTAATCAACTTAATTGTACCACTAGGTATAATACCGACTTTTAATGATTTTTTGATACATTCACTTATGCAAACATTCTATCAAGCACATGAATGACATGACAAGTATATAATAGAGTAGGGCTTGACAGCATTAACCCCCTTAAAGTAAAATTTTGACCTTAAAGTTTCACTTACCGGACTTAGAGAAAAGATGCGGTATTGGTTTCTCATTTGGTGCTTAACTTCCCACGTCATCTCCTCCATCGGAGCATTTTTCCATTACACCTTAACCATTGGAATGTTCGTATTCTTTAACACTCGATCCTTTCGGTCTAAAATACATACAGGTTGCACCTCGAACTTCAAATTTTCCTATAACTCAATCGGAGGTGCCTCAAGGATATGAGAGGGATCAAGTACATACTTCTTCAGTATCTAGGTGTGGAAGACATTGTGAATCCGATCCAACTCCAGGGGTAATTCTAGTCTATATGTCACTGGCCCAATCCTTTCAATGATAGAAAGGGTCTAATGTATCTCAGATTGAGCTTTCCCCGATTTGTAAACCGAATCACACCTTTCATTGTCCAACAAGATACCACAATTTACCACAATAGTATAATCAAATAAGACTTAATACCTCAAAATATTCAAATCATTACCTTTCCAAGGAGAAATCTTAAGAAAAACTCCATCATCAACTTCAAATTCTAGATCTTTTCTCCATCTATCAAAGTAACTTTTCTGCTTGTCTTGAGCTGTCTTTAATTGTTATTGAATAACCTTGATCTTGTCATTAGTCAAATCAATCAGTTCTACATTAAACAATTTCCTCTCACCCACTTCATCCCAATAGAGTGGAGTTTGACACTTTTTCCCATTCAGAGGCCTCGTATGGTGCCATCCCAAGACTAGACCAAAAACTGTTGTTATACACAAACTCCACCAATGGCAAGTGTCTATCCCAACTCCTCGTAAAGTCAATTACACAAGCCCATAGCATATCTTCCAAAGTTTGAATGGTCCTTTCAGACTGACCATCTATTTGTGGATGAAAGGTAGTGCTACACCTCAAATTAGTTCTGAGAGCATCCTAGAATTTTGGCCAAAATCGAGAAGTGAATCGAGGGTCTCGATCTGACATGATAGAAACTGGGACTCCATGTAATCTCACTATCTCATCTATATAAAGCTTAGCTAGTCTCTCAATGGAATACATGCTATGGATAGCCAAGAAATGGACGGACTTAGTCAATCTATCCACAATCACCTAAATTGCATCGTTCCCATTTTAGGTCCTCGGTAAACCCAATATAAAGTCCATAGTCACGTGCTCCCACTTCCATTCAGGGATAGGTAGAGGTTGAAGAGTACCCGATAGTTTCTGATGTTTCGCCTTGATCTGTTGGCATGTGAGACATTTCGTCACAAACTCGGCTATGTCTCGTTTCATACCCGACCATTAGTAACTTTCATTATCGTATCATCTATACAACTCATTAAACACGTCGAATTCAAAACTTAAATCACCATGAATAATTCTTCACTTTAGTTGATCACGTAATCATCTCCATATATATATATATATATATGTATGTCAATATACATTTAAGTGCCACCATCCATCACTATCTGTAAAGATCCTCGTCCACTACATTCGAACTAAATTCCCTCTATTCATTCTAATCCATAACTAAGGTTCAATATCATATTCTCATAGCAGATGTTTCCCTTTTTTCTTTTTCCATAGGTCAAGTTTAATCCATGAATATTAGGGTATAATCAACTCCAAATTACCCTTTTGGATGTTTGAGTTACCATTTAATTTACATCCTACCATAAATTGTTTCTTATGTAATCCATACGGATTCTCATTGTGCCTATACATAACTTCACATAATTTACATACCTATACTCTTTTCTTATCATTTCCAATCCTATGTATAAGCTGCATCATACGATGCATCCTTGCATCACAATGTGATTAACCACATTTCAATCATTAATATCATTTCCATCCAATCACAATCCGGTATTCACATATGCTTTACGATCTTACTGATCCTTTAGAGGTTTTCTTTAATTCATCCTTGCATCTTATGCAATATCACAATTCCTAAAAGTCATTTTCGTTTCTCATTTACCTTGTACACTTCCATCATATACGTCCTTATTCATTTCCATATTAGTTAGTAACTTAAGATTTAAATTCATTGAAGTCGTGTGCACTTCTTACATTTTGAATACTAGTTTCCCACGTTAGGATATTTTCGTTAACCAACTTTATTATCAGGATTACCTTTAATCATCTTGTACTATTCCTTTACACCAATATACCCATACATTCTCTTTAGCGTCTGCACAATCAACTTTGCTATTTACAAACTTAATATGGATTTTACTTAGGTATCCCTCGACATCATCGCCAATATCTAATTTCAACCTCACATCGAGCGACTTCATAACTTATGCTTTAACCATTAAGCTCCTTGCCAATTCCAAGTTCCACATTTCCTTATCATATATATAAAATATTTTAAAGCACTGCTAACCATTATTCTTGACACTTGCAGTTTGGTCTATTCGTTTCAAAACTCTTATACATTGCCAATATATAAATCAACGAAGAAACTTTTTAATTTATTCATACCAATACCTTCCAAAACCTTAAAACTCTAATTAACGAAGCTTAACATCAAGTCCAATAACCTTAATTCAACTTGTAAGTTCAACTTTCGGTCTTTCACCTCTTATTCCTACGTCTCAGATATGAGGTGTTTCTAGCGCGGTGACACGGTGGCTACTGAAGTTTACTTAATCAACGTTATTCGTCTAAATTGAAGGTTACTATATTAATCATCCTCAACTGTTTGGTTTTCCTCCAAGCTTACGTCGCAATTTCCATAACCATTATATTATCTTGTGCTTATCACATATAATAGACCAAGCCAATATTTTCATATTCATCTCATTCTTTAACACTTGTCAACATCCATTACCACGAGTAAGAATCCCTTCTTACTTTCCTCAATTTCGACATATCTCAAATTGTACACCATTTATCGTCGAGATCTTGACTTTACTCTCCAGTTTTTAACCAATTACATTTAGAAAATGAATAATTTACTTAATTATTGCATCTCGCCTTTACGGTCATAAGATCAAAGTTTCTTAAGCTTAGGATGTAGAAACTTCCTCTTAGAGCATATCCGAAAATCAACATTTTCTGAATCCGTTACCTTTGAAGAAATTAAATTTAAGACTAATCATTTGCACCATAGTTTGCAACTAATCCAAGTAAACTTTTAAATTGATCCTTACAATAATTTGTATATCAAGCCCCAATATAAATCTCCATATGGCATTTAGACTAGAATCAACATTTTCAAGTCATTTAATTTCAAACTACTAAATCCATATCTAGTCCTTTAATCCTTTGGCTCCACACTAAGCATAGCAAAATTCAAGCCCATCCTTAGAGTAGATCAATAAAGAATTTGAGTTCTCGATCAGGAGGTAGTCCCGGTAATTCACTCAAAAATACATCAAAGAACTCATTTACTATTGGGACATCCTCTAACTTAGGTTCCCCCTTTGATGTATCAATCACATGTGCTAAATAAGCCGGATACCCTTTCTGCACTAGTTTCAAAGCTTTGATAGCCAAGATTACAGAGGATGGTAATACTCGACGTTCCCCTGCAAGTACAACTTCTACTTCTTCAGAATTCTGAAGTACAACTTCCTTCCTGAAACAATTTACATTCGTCCGATGTGCAGTCAACCAATCCATACCCAATATCAAATCAAAATCCTGAATTTATAAGGGAATTAAGTCAGCCTTAAATCTTCCTCACCAACTCTTATTCCACAATCTCTATAACAGGTGTTTCTAACCAACTACTCTCTTAGAGGGGTATAAACTATAATTTCTTCTCTAAAGGTGACAGGTTTATATCAAAAAAGGATGCAAATGTCGTGCTTACATAGGATCTATCCGAACCAGAATCAATTAAGACATAAGCATCTCTGTCAAATACAAACATGGTACTTGTCACTACACTAGGTTGGACTCGTGCCTCTTCCTCTCCCAACTAATCTAGCGAGAGGTGGGAGTCCACTTCGAGGAGGCATAATAATTTATAAGAAGAACAAGAACAAGTTTAGACCACTTCAAGTATTATATGCAGATGCATGCATTCAACTCAATCTAACCTAACTTGGGGTCACACTAACACTGTAGTTTTTAAATAACTTTAAAACCAAAAGCTCTTAGACCACTTTAATTATCACAACCCGGAATTCCCATCGAGCCCGTGATAATCGCTGCGATGTTTCAATTGACATCCATTACCCGGAATGCCAACCGAAACCTCGCAAGGCTTTTGCATCAGTTTTACTTCTCCTCTGTGAGCAACAACTATTAAATACCACGTTTTTAAGAAATATAGACCAATTTCAAATCAAAAATAATCAAAAAGTAATTTTTGCTATACTGGGGTATTTTGGTTATTTTATCCAAAATTTTCAAACCCTGGAAAAAATATGATATACGAGTAATAAGCATCCATTTCATGTCTAAAAATAAGTTTCGTTGTCTAATTCATCAATTTGAAGTGAAATTATAGCTATTCAAATTAAATAAAAATATTAAATAAAATATTTCATTTTCTTATAAAATAATATTTATAGAACTCTGCGTAAATAATTTTTGTAGCGTAAAAGCAAAATAAATTCATACATACAGTGGCACACGCAGCCAAGTATACAAAACATTCTACAATGACATGTGGGCCCCCAAAATAAACATATATGTGCAAGACTATAGACTTGCGATTTCTAAGGGTGCAAACCCAAAAGCAAACCGTCAACATAATCAGCGGTCTATAGATTGCCTTGAGCCTGAAATGGGTGAAAAGAAGTGGTGAGTTTTTATAAACCCAGTGAGTAAGCAAATTTTATCTATAATATCTAAAGCCGAGTAAATGGAGACAATTTAAAACATCTCATCATAATATGATTCATAACATCAAATCTCATTTCAACCCATGTAAATCAATTTCATTTCATCAAAATCAACAAGGTTTATGATTCTCTTAAAACTTGGCTCGTGCCAAAACTTGCACTAGGTGACACCTTGCGTCGGGCATCCAACCGAGTCCGCCAAGGCTATTAAAATAACATATAAGTATAAAACTCATTTTTACATTTAAAAGCACAGTCGTTCCTTCGCGTTGGCTAAGTTTCACCCTCATGTGGTGGTTCGGTGTGAGGTGAACTCTAACTTTACCTTAGGAGATACCCTCTGCACCTCACGAACTAAGGTAAATATAACAAGATTTACCGTGCCCCTCTAATAGGCTGGTCCACAGAAACTCACCCACTGCAATAAGCCAATCAAATAACCCACAAATTCAATAAAATTTTCGACAGCATGACATGGCTAATATAATACTACCAGCTTGTCAAGGCAAAGCAAAACAGTTCATATATTCCACACAAACACAATTCTAGCCATGCTTGCCATAACATTTTCATAAGCCACCAATTCAAACCATATGTCAAAACATATATATAACACAAATATACAGTCTCCACTTACTCAATTTCCAAAACCATTATTCAATTTCAAAACAAGTTATAAATCTCATTTCGTTTAATCAACACTTCAATGATAAAACGTAATAGTTTACAATTTAAATTCATTTTTCTTTAAAACATAAAAACGAGTATAAACTACTTTAGATAGTTAAGATGAAAGTCTGATTACTCACAATAGCATGAGTTTGGAGTACTCCTATTCTTGGTCCTCGGGCACAATATCTTTACCCTTATCAAAGTGCTCACCACCTATACATAATACATGACACGTAATTCAATATATTTGTGCCAAACTATTATAAAACTATTTCAGGCTCTATATGAATGCATGACATTGAATGAGAATTGTCCGAATAATCACTTAAAGACTGTGTTCTACGTGGGTTCAATTATGATCAAATTGAATTGGCATTCGACCTAACTCGTACTATGCCTTGTTTAATTAGCAAAAACATCCAATTCAACTCCATATATCTTCATTACACTTCCAATATTCCAAAACATCAAAGTACCTTAATGAGCTTAATTGTGACTTAATTCACCGTAACCGAAATTCATTCCGATTTCGATATCCAACATCATAATTCATCAATTCCTAGCTAAATAGCATGAATTACAACCAAATCCATCATCAACATGCCCTATAGAAAATTCAGCCAAATGAGGGTTATTGAAGAAAATGTGATTTTCTTGCTTGTTTTTCTTTCCAAACATCACAAAATGATTAAAAACACTAGGATATTATGAAATCTAGCAAAATTAATCACCAAAACTTCTCTCTCTAGATTTGGCCAGCAAAGGTTTCCTCTTGAAAACTTGAATTTCAGCCATGGAGAATGAAAAAGAATGCATGGGAAAGGTAGATCACAAGCTAAAATTAAAAAAATATTACCTTTACTTGCTTGATTCCTTGAAATCCAACAATTTCTCTTGAATTTTTCCTTCCTACGGTTTGTTCTTATCTTTTTCTCTTTGTTCCCTTGCTTGGCCGACCATAAGAGTGAAATGGGAGAAGCTTAAGTCGGTTTATAAAGGAAAATCATAAAAATATTAAAGGTTAACACATGTCACCACTTGATTGGTCCATGATTAAAAACTTAACCATAAAGCAATTTCTCACCACCACATGTAATCTCATAATTATCCAAAGTATAAAGTGATAATAGGTGAAATTCATGGGCTTGCCAAGTGTCATGGTGGTGTAAAATTTCAATTATGTCGTCATGGACACATGAAATGACCGTTTTGCCCTTATACTCGAAAAATGTCAGAATTGAAATTTTTCACTACACAATTTCAAATTATTCTCCAAATAGTCAAAATTGGTCAAAAATCTCGTCCAACATTCCAATTTTGCCCTTGGGTGGCAAAATGACCATTTTGCCCATACGTTATGAAAATTCCTGAATTAACTCAAAATAAATCCTCGAATTCTGAATCATAATATTAAGACATTCTAAGATTCAATAACTCTCAAATACATCGTAAAATCTTTATTTGGCCTAGTTCAAAGCTTTAATCAACTGAATTGTACCACTAGGTACAATACCGACTTTTAACAATTTTTCGATACATTCACTTATCAAACATTCTATCAAGCACATGAATGACATGACAAGTATATAATAGAGTAGGGCTTGACACTTTGATAGAAAAACAAGTTTGTGAAAATTGTTTTTAGCTTGCCTTCATTGAAAATTTGATTTTAAGAAAGAATTTTTAAAAATCCAATTTACCCCTCTTTTGGATATTTTCGCATTATTATTGAGCTAACATTCTTAACAATTGGTATCAAAGCTTGGACTCTATTTTTTAGGTTTAATAGCCTTTGAGTGATCCTTGTTAGCTCTAAGACATGGCCATACACTTCATTACAATAATTCTTGGTGAAAGGCAATCAATTGTAGACCCTCCTCTATTTAATGGTGAGAACTACCCTTATTGGAAGATTAGAATGAAGTTCTTTATTCAAGCCAACAATTATGATGTTCAGAGTACAATTGTTGATGGTCCACACAAGCCAACCAAGGAAGAAAAAGAATGGGACACAAATGGCATAAACATGGTACAATTAAATGCTAAAGCCATGCACATTCTCCTTTATGCACTTGGGGAGAAAGAATACAATAGAGTTTCCAAGTGTGAAAGTGGCAAAGAGATTTGGGAGAAATTAGAAAAGTTGTATAGGGAAGCAAAGAAGGAAGAGAAATTCAAAGAAAAGCCTTATAAAGGTCAATGCTCAACATGTGGCAAAGCAATTAGAGATGAGGAATCAAGTGAAATTCAATCCTCAATCCAATTCAAATCATGCCTCATGGCTCTTAAAGAGCTGAAGGTAAAGTCATCATTTTGTGAACCTTTTTCATATTGTTTTGGTGAATTGCAAAATGCCTTTGAAGAACTAACTTATGAATTTAAGAAAATGAATTTGAAATAGAAGAAAATGATTTCAAAACTTAGTGTTGAAAATGAATTTTTTTTAAGGCAAAAGATGATTTAGAAAAAGAAAATGAAAAATTGAGAATTAATTTTGAAGCTTGTCAAAAGAAAATTGATGTTTTAGAAAAGGAGAATTTAGATGCAAAAATGAAGCTTGAAGAATTGACAAATGAAAAGAAAAATTTCTCATGAATTCCCCTTTTTTAAAGATGACCAAATACAATTATTGTGAATTTTATGGTCATTATTCATGCACTTGTCCAATTACAAAACGTTTATCTTATAGGATTAGAAAAGTTGGATTCCAAAAAGAATTATGTGCAATAAGACTAACTTTCAATAATCCAAAGAAATTTTGATACCAAAAGTCAAATGAGAATGTCTCTTATAGGTGTGCTAGAGCAAGGAGAAACAAACTATTGAAGATTGAAAGCTCTCTAGACACAAAGAAAAATGGGTGATTTCATTACCAAAAGTCTCTTATTTGTCAATTTGTGAACTTTGATTGGTTGCTTTTATTTTGTTTTTGATTGAGTTGATTTAGCTTAATTTCTCAAGTTATTTGTTTTTCTTTATTGAGAATTTGATTGCCTTTTCTTGCTTGAATATTAAGTGCATATTCATTTGTCTACTCTCTTGGAGCTTTATTGATAAATTTTGGTTATGCAATTTGATTTGATATGATACATGCTATAAATTGCATAATCTTGAAGGAAGCATGAGCCTAAATATCGAGTATTTCCTCATGGTTGATCTTGAATATATCGTCATGCTTATGCCAAAAGTTATTAATTCTTTTTTTGAGGAAATTACTTATTTTTGTTATATATTTGAGTTTTATTGATTTTGCTTGATTGTGGAAAATTGTTTTGATATAATTTTCTCATTTTTTGTGAAATTTATTTCATATTTTTTTTGCAAAAATGATTTTTGAACATATCTTTAAGCATAAAAGGTTTGATGTTGATGGCATGTGAAGTGGCTAATGTGATTAATAGATTGATTTGCACAATTGCCTATTCTAGTAGTCTAAACAAGGAAAATTAAATTTGCAAAGTTGATCTTTTGTGACTAAAGGTAAGTTGACCATTTGAACAATCTTGATTTGCATTCTAGAACTTGCTTGATGATAGCTCTATTATATAGAGTAATTTTAACACATTTTGGGGGCTTAAGTAGTTAGATCTTTGAGATTTTAGGTTTGGATCATAGCATTTTATGTGTTTTTTTAGTTTAAGTTTGAATACATGTTGAGTAGTTAATTTAAGTTATTTTAATTAAATTTTATGTTGTTTTGTTTTAAATTACTTTAAGAGTAGTTATTGCTAATTTCTCTTATTGCTTTTGTAGGAAATTCTTGGACCACTAGATTTCTAAGAAGAAGGGCCACAATGTTTATGTTTACCAATTTGCCCAGTTCTGATTAGATCATGGTCAAAATATTTGTCCAAGTCAAAGCACTACAGCAGCATTCATGGACTGAACATGATGCAGTATTTGGAGTATATCTTTCAATCCAGAGATCCAATTGACATGATTCTTAAGTTATTGGAAAGCTAACAGACAAGGATACAACTTATATGTTTACCACTTTTCTTAGTTAAGAGCAGATCATGGTGAAAATCACGTTTGAAGTTGATAGACTGTTGCAGCATTGGGAGAACAAGTTTACAGCGCTAGTGAAAGGAAGCTCACCGTACAATTTTTCAGATAGCTCAGCACTGCAACGCTACTGTAATAAAAAAACTAGCACTGCCGTGCCAAGAAATCAAGGTCGCGGCACTGGGCAATTTTCCAAGAATAAAAATTCAATGGGATTTTGGAAATTAGGTTACTTGGAGCCTATTTAAGAGACCTTTTTCAGAGGTTTAAGGAAGGGAGGTAACAAGTAGCTATTTTGGAGATTTGGAGCCAAGAACAAAGCAAGAAAACAAGAGAATTGGAGGGAGAATCAAGATCACAAATCTCTAACTATTAGTTTTCTCTCATTACATTTGTGTTTTTCTTATTTTCTTTGACTTAGATTAATGGCTAAATTTTTTTTGGATGAAGTTTTTATTAGATATTATGAGCTAAATTTATTTTTCTAGGATTGCAATTGAACTCACATGTAATTTAAAATTTTATTCTCTTTCTTGCTTATCTTTAATGGGATTTGAATTGATTATTCCAATTTGTTCTTAATGCTTTTAATTGCTTGATCACCAATTATATTGATTTAGAAACCTAAACAAACTTGGGAAAGGGAGTTTAGTGTAGACTAAAATTAGGATAGCATATGATCATATTAACTGATTTGCGTATAGGATAAGGATATACCTATAAGCCTTATGTAGCCAGATTAGAGCCTGAACTTAAGGAGTTTGTTTTAATTTCAATTCACATAGGGATATAGTGTTTTAGTTAAAATAGATATTTTTTATAAATAATTGAAGACTCTAGGTTAGCAATTTAAACAATTGAAATAAGTTAAGTAAGAAAGTTAAGATTTAGATAAAGTGTGAGGGATATTGTAATCCTAGGCTTGTTTGATTTGATGTTTACCCAATTATCTTGTTGCTTTGATTTTTTTTAGTATAAATTTTGATTAAATAGTTTTAGTTAATTAATTTAGTTATTTGAATTTGATTGTTTGGATAAGATTAAACTGTTCTAATTTTAGTGCTTAGTAAAATTTTAGATCAATTCTCTGTGGGATCGATGCTCTGTTTGCTGATATACTATCTATTCAATACATATACTTGCGTAGTAGAATTTTAACTGACACTTGAATAGTTCAAGATGGTTGATAATGAACTTGAACGTTGTGACTACTTGAATTGGTATTTTTTTAAGTAAAAACAAACTTATATCTGAAATTCTTTCCATCCTTGAGCTCATCATGATTTATAAATTGAACAAGGTTGTTTTAGGATGAAAATACTTATTGACTTGTTCTTATTAGATGGGCATGCTTGCTTGTAAGTTTAAAAGGACATAAAAGCATTTTTGGTACATAATTGTTGGATATTTGAAAATGACCCTTGGCATACATAAATATGATTCATTATACTCATTACTCATTTCATAAATCATGAAAGCATAATTGAACAAAATTGAGTGACAATGAGCTCATGATTTTAGACAAAGCATTTCTAATTCAAATTGTATGTTTCATGTGCAATATTTTGAAAAAAGAGATTAAATCTTTATCAAATGATTTTCTTTTTACTTGGTATTTTTGTTATGATTTGTGCATTTGATTGAAAAGGTTTTCTTGAGCATGATATTGAGTATGAAAATTTGACATTGATGCCATTTTTCAAGCAAAATAAATTGATTTATTTGCAATGCCTATCATCGTTGAGGTTACAATGATTTCAATGATATAAAACTTGAACAAGGTGCCATGTGTTGAAAATGATATTATAGCTTGTTCTTGTTGCTAATGAATGCATGATTAAATGCTTGAATGACCTCAAGGGCATTTTTGTCTATATGCTAAAAAATGTTGAAAATGTTAAACTTGATGCTTATTATGCTCAAATGGTTCCGAACATGTGTGCTGTACATGTTTACATCATATTCATGCATCATAATGAAAATTGAGCATGCTTAAGCATATTAGAGGCATAAATTTTAAATAAGCTATCCAACTTCTTATTGTTTGAGCACAATGAGCAAAGATCATAAAAAATGAGAGCCAAATTTTGGTTTCATATGTTTTTATTGAAGAATCTTAGGCTGTACATGTCTAAAATGATGTTTCAAGTGTTTTTGACAAAAAATTTCAACTCGTTTTTACTCAAAAGTCAATTATGGACCTTTCATGAGTTTTTGAAAGTCAAAAAATCTAATTTCTTAGGCTATAGCAGCTCATGTATCGATACATCCCTAAATGTATCTATGCATGCAAGAACATGTATTGATAAATATCAAAATCTATCAATACATTTCGTCTAGTAGCCAAAATGGATAAGTTTTAAAGCCTCAAAATGCCTTATTACTTCACTTCTTGTCCATTGTACTAAATTCTTTCATGAATTTCTCTTCAAAGATGATTCTTGGTTCCTAAAAACATGCATTATGAATACACTTATCATCATTTGGTGCACATTCATGTACTGGAATTTGCAAAACTTGTTGAAAGATGGGAAATTGTTTGTAAACGCTTGAATTTGTTGATCTTATTATCACTCATGTGCTTACATAGAAAACATTATTTTTTGAGGATGAAATGGTCATGTGCTCATATTGATTTTATCATTTTTTGTTATTTGAAAAATTGAAATGTTCAAATGCTTAGTCTAGGAATAACTCTTGAAATATGCTTTATGTTTGCACTTAAATGATTAATCAAGATCATTTCAACCTTTAGGAAAGCTTTTTAAAATGTTTAGTTTCCAATAATAAGCCTGATTTATAGATATATGGAACCTATGTATCGATAGATGATTGCATCTATCGATAGTGCAATGACCCGTTACTCGATCGCTACCGACGTTTGAGTCTTACGGGAAAACCCGCCAAGTCTCAAACAGGCCTTATTTGAAATTCTTGTTAATATGTTATATTCAAGCCACCCTCTTAGCCAATTACAATTCATACACTCTTTTATCTTTTCATGCTATTTGGCCACCTTGCCAACCTATGAATTTTCACGCAACAATTTCCATCTTTTTTAATTGGTTGAATATCTACTTCCATTATCCATCCATTCTTTAGTCTATCTTGATGCATTCTTAATGCATTTCCATTTCATTCACCTTACTTTTGTCCAATAGCCTTACATGCATTCTCCCACATTATTTCTCATTTGGCCTCCCATTTAGCCAATAACATTACATGTATATATATTTCTTTTCTTTTAGTCCAACATTGCCACCAAGTGTCCTCCATGCAAAAATCCTCTATGCTTTCTTTAACTAGTAAAATCACATGCATATTTCACCTTGTGCATTCGTCTCCTTCCTTTTTATTTGTCACATGGTGGGGGGTCCCATATGTTCCCCACTAAAATTACACCTTTATATGCCATCTTTTGCATGTAATAGTATTGTCACATGCATATTGTCACATGCATAAGCTAATCTTCCACATAACCTCATTTTTCATGACTAATTATTTTCTTTTCATCCAATTTTGCATGTGACTAATAATTTCTCTATCTAAATAATATAATATAATATAAATGAATAAAAATATTATTTTATTCATGTCATCTAAAATTCTATTCTTGGTCTCCCCCACTTAGACTTAACCTATCTCTTGCAAGATGCAACCCGTTCTGGCATGGGGTTATATTAATATTATTGTATTAATAAAATATTATCTTATTATAAAATTCTCCGTCTGTCTCCTTGGGTCCCAAAGTGTCTCACTTTGCCCTAGTTCACTTCCAAATCGCCTTTAACTCACTAATTCATCCTCGATAAAATATTATTATTATTTTATTATTTCCTCGTGTGTGAAATATTTTTTCCCAAAATATTTTTTTCCACCTGTCTCCACTCTTTTGCACTTAAATTAGTGTCAATTGACCCTCGTCCTATCAATAAGGTCGTATTGGCTTTTGTGCAAGGGTATGGGATGTTACAAATAGATTTCTCGAATCTATCAATAGATGAAAGATAGAATGTAATTGTTAAGGGTCTGTTTTGAATCTATCGACACTTCAAGAACAAGTATTAATAGATTAGCTACGGAGGGCAAAAAATTCAGCCTAAAACTCATCACTAGACCTCAACTAAGTCTATAAATCACGCATAGAGAAGTACACGACATATATGCAACAAATTTACAACAATTATAACACAATAAACCTATTCAATAATGAATTCAACAATGTCTTAGTCTAAATCACCATATTCGACATTCATCTTTTAATATTTGGTTTAAATGAAGCTCTAACCAAGGACAACCAAACCACCTAGTATTGTTACACTAAAGCCATTACACAAGTAAAGGAACCAAGGTCTTGTTGGCTCCATTAGTTTTTGATGATAATAAAACATTCTTATTCATTTGTGTCTAATATCTCTACTTAAGTGTGCAGGACAAAAATTATATGCAAATAATAAATGAATCCGTCAAAAGTATATATCAAAAATCACATGAATGAGGAAAAATTATTGATCAACAAAAAGGAAGGTCCTTAGTTGAATAATGAAGAGTATTGGTTGGCTAAAATTCAAATTGGTGAAATGTTGGGCTGAAGAATATTGAGAAACAGAACCGACTTAGTCGACCAAGAAATAAGTTAGTTGACTAAGTGCTCTTTGTCAGAAACTGAGATCAAAAGAGAGAACCAACTTAATCGACTAAAAAGGAAGTTAGTCGACTAAGAGCTCTCTGTTTGCAATTTGAACCTGAGCACTAGAAGACAGATTAATGGCTAAAACCATCTATCAACTGTTTCCAATGGCCATATACTATCAAATTGTCATCAGAGTTGTTTTTTCAAGTATAAAAGGGTCTTCCAACGATTAGAAAACATATAGAGAGAAGATTGAAGGCTTCCAAGTCTGAAAAAGAGTTGAAAAACCAGAAAACACTTACTATACTCTCACTGCACTCAACGACTATCTTTGTAGTTGTGATATGCCCTTAACCTTGTACCATTTAGATCAACCTTGTGATCATAGGTACACTCTTTTTACTTTTCTTCTTATATTCTTAGAGTGAACAAGTCACTCTAAGTGATTATTTCAAGCTAGGATCGCTTGATTGTGTTAATGTTATAACTTAGCCTTGAAAAGTTAGGTGTTTGGGTTTTAGTTGATCCCGATAAAAACTATTGTGAAAGGTTTTGGTTGAGCCTAGTAAAAGGCATTGTAAAAGTTTGGTGAAAGCTTGTGAATTTCACCGGTTCATAGTGGATTTGTTTAAAAAATCCTTGGTTGAACAATCAACGTAGTGGATGTAGGTTTTGGACCGAACCACTTTAAATTCCTGCTCATTATCTACTTTGTTTTTATTTTCATTGCTTTTCAAATTAGTTCCTCATCTTGTCAAGAGCCAAAAAATGCTATTCACTCCCCCTCTAGCACATTTATTTGAGACCAACAAGTGATATCAGAGCTAGTTCCCTGTTGTTAAGGTCTAACACCCTTTGGCAGGATCCAAATGGCTCTCCAAAAATCTATAGTTGTTGAGGGACAATCAACAAACAGACCACCTCTGTTTGATGGCTCTAACTATCCTTATTGGAGCACTAGGATGTCAATATACATTAGAGCAATTGATTATGAAATGTAGGACGTCATAACTGATGGACCCTTTATTCCCTCAACCTTAAATGTAGTAACCAATGAGATGATGCCTAAGCCAAGGTCTGAATGGACCGAGGCTAAAACCAAAAAGGTGCAAACCAATTTTAAGGCAATCAATACATTACATTGTACTTTTAGTCCCACCGAGTTCAATAAAGTATCAAGCTATACAACAGCTAAAAACATCACAAACAAACTTAGTCAGCTAGGCAAACCAATACCCGAGCATGAGATTATTAAAAGACTTCTTAGAAGCCTACCAAAAAATTGGAAGCCTAAAGTGACTGCAATCTGAAAAGCCAAGGACCTAAATGTTGTTACTCTGGATGAGATTTGTGGTTCTCTCCTTACTCATGAGCTAGAACTCAAAGAAGAGGAAGAAGAAGATAAGAGGGAAGTAAAAGAAAAGAAAAAGAGCATTATAGTAAAAGCCAACATTCTTGAAGAAGAGCTAGAAGAGCTATCCTGTGATGATGATGAAGAGTTGGCACTGGTTGCAAGGAAATTCAGAACGCTTATGGGCAAAAGAAACCAGAGATTGGCTAAAAGAGGGTTTAGAAAAGATCCAAGTTCTTCAGGGAGAACTAGAAACAAAAATGACTCCAACAAAAAGGATTAACTAACCTGCTTCGAATGCAAAAAGTTGGACATTTCAAGTTCGAATGCCCATTGCTGAAAGATGAGACTCCAAAGAAAAACAAGAAATCAATGAAGGCAATGGTGGCAGCTGCTTGGTTAGATAGTGACACAGCAAGTTCTGAAAGTGAGGAAGAAAAAGCTAAGGAAAGAGCAAACTTGTGTTTGATGGCATGGGATAATGAATCTGAGGTATCCTTATCCCCTTATGATATTTTTATTGATGATTTACAAGATGAGTATGAGTGCCTTTATGATGAATTTGAAAAACTCTTTTCAAAATACAAGACTTTAAAGAAAAAGACTGTATCTCTTGAAACTGATTTGGAAAAGATAAGAGAAGAGTTCAATTCTGTTTTTGAGCCAAGAAATTTTCTGCAAGTTGAGTTAGAACATTCAAAAACAAATTTTAAAGTTTTAAAATTAGAGCTGGACAATAAATCTGAAGCTTTGCAAAAAACACTTGATGAAAACACAGCTCTTAAAAGTTTGAAAAATGAAACTTCAAAAAGAAATGTCTACTACAAGAAAAATTCTGTTAATGCATTATCTAGATGCTATATTTGTAATAAAATTGGTCATTTATCATATTATTGTTTTAAGAAAAGAAGCACGTAGAAGATAAGAAAAATATGGGTTCCAAAAGGATCTTATATTGCAACTAACAATCAAGGACCCATCAAGGTATGGGTACCTATAAAGAAAAACTGAAAATCTATCTTGTAGGTTGAGCTGCAGTTAAAGGAGACATGTTTAAGAGCTCAACTCAAGAAGAAGCAGGCTTGGTATATGGATAGTGGCTGCTTAAGGCACATGACAGGAGATGAAATGCTATTTGCTAAGCTGGACAAAAGAAATGGAGGAACCGTATTCTTTAGTGATGATTCAAAAGGTAGAATTCATGGTATAGGAACGGTTGGTAAGAACTCCTAAACTCAAATCAGTCATGTGTTATTGGTTAAAGGCTTGAAACATAATTTATTGAGCATTAGTCAATTGTGTGATAAAGGATTTAAAGTATGCTTTGAATCAAATAAGTGTGAAGTGATAGATATAAGCACTAAAAAGTCTCATTTATAGGAAAAGATTAAAGAATATGTATGTTGCATTTCTTGAAGATCTTGAAATGAATTGTGAAATGTGTTTAGTGGCAAATGCTGAAAATGATAGCTGGTTATGGCATAAGAGACTAGGACATGTGAGCATGCATACTATGTCAAAATTAATTAAGAAAAATCTAGTTTTTGGACTGCTGGATATAAAATTTGAAAATGATAAAATATGTGATGCTTGCCAACTAGAAATCAAGTTAGAACATCCTTTAAGACTAAGAAGATTGTGTCAACAACTAAACCTCTTGAATTGCTGCACATTGATCTATTTGGTGCAATAAGTACAACTAGTCTAGGAGGACAATTTTATGGCTTTGTAATAGTTGATGACTACCTTAGGTACACTTGGGTTTATTTTCTTGCTCATAATAATGATGCTCTACCAGCATTTATAAGTCATTGTAGGAAAATTAAGAATGAAAAAGGACTAGCCATAGTTAGTACTAGGAGTGATCATGGATGAGAGTTTGAAAGTGATGAATTTGAGAAATTTTGCAATGAAAAGGGGTTGGATCATAATTTTTTTGCACCTAGAACACCCCAGTAAAATGGAGTTGTAGTGAGGAAAAACCGAACCTTAAAAGAAATGGCTAGAGCTATGCTATGTGAGAATAACCTACCAAAATATTTTTGGGCTAAGGTAGTGAACACAGCAGCATATATACTTAATAGAGTCTCAATTAGAGCCATGATATCAAAGACTCCATATGAACTTTACAAGGGTAGGAAACCAAATATTTCACACCTTAGGAGTTTTGGTTGTAAATGTTTTGTGTTAAACGATGGAAAACAATCCTTAGGTAAGTTTGATGCAAAGAGTGATGAGGTAATATTTTTAAGATATGCGTTAAACTCAAAGGCTTATAGAGTTTTCAACAAAAGAACTTTAACTGTTGAAGAATCAATCCATGTAGTTTTTGATGAGTCTAATTCCTTATAAAAGGAAATTCATGCTGATGATGATGATGTAGAGATCCTAGAAAAACAAATGGAAGAAATGAGCTTAGAGAACAATAAGAATAATGAAGAAAGCTCACCTAGAAGAGAAAATGAAACTCCACCTCTAGAAAATTTGCAAAAAACAGAAATTCAGCATAGTGATCTTCCAAGGAGTTGGAGATATGCAAAATACCATCCACAAGAACAAATCATAAGTGACATTTCTCAAGGAGTTAAGACTAGGAGAGCAAGAAAAGAGACTTGTGATTTTTCAGCTTTCATATCTCAAACTAAGCCTAAGACATTTGAGGAAGCAGAAAAAGAGGAAAGCTGGATATTGGCCATTCAAGAGGAACTTGATCAATTAAAAAAAAATCGTGTGGTCATTAGTCTCTAGGCCTTTAAACCACTCTATTGTTGGAACAAAATGGGTGTTTAGAAATAAGGTAGATGAGCAAGGAAATGTAATTAGAAATAAAGCTAGGTTAGTAGCCCAAGGATACAACCAAGAGGAAGGAATCGACTATGATGAAACCTTTGCATCGGTTGCTAGGATTGAAGCCATAAGGTTGTTGCTTGCTTTATGAATTTTAAATTGTACCAAATGGATGTAAAAAGTGCATTTTTAAATGGATTCATTCAAGAGGAAGTGTATGTCGAACAACCACCAGGATTTGAAGACTTTGAAAAACCAGATCTGTTTTCAAACTTCATCAAGCCTTGTATGGATTGAAACAAGCTCCTAGAGCTTGGTATGAGAGGCTTTCAAAATTTCTAGTTGAGAAAGGATATGTTAGAGGTAGCATTGATACTACATTGTTTATCCAAAGATACTTAAATGATTTAATTGTTGTTCAAATTTATGTGGATGACATTGCGTTTGGCACAACTAATAAGGCTTTATGCAAGAACTTTGCTAAAGAAATGCAGGGTGAATTTGATATGAGCATAATGAGAGAGTTGAAGTACTTTCTTGGCCTTCAAATCAATTAAAGTGAGAAAGGAATCTTCATCAATCAAGAAATATACACTCAAGACATGCTCAAAAGATTTGATATGCTAAAGCTGAAATCAATTTGTACACCAATGAGTCCATCCACCAGACTTGATTTAAATGAAAAAGGAAAGGATGTTGATCAAAAGCTCTATAGAGGTATGATCGGATCATTACTCTATTTAACAGCCAGCAAGTCTGACATTCAATTCAGTGTATGTCTTATGTGCTCGTTTTCAATCTAATCCTAAGGAATCTCACCTGACTGCTGTTAAAGAATCTTTAGATACCTCATAGACACTCAAACATTAGGCATATGGTATTCTAGAGAATCAACCTTTAATTTAGTTGGATATTCAGATGCTGATTTTGCTAGTAGCAAAATTGATAGAAAAAGCACTAGTGGAACCTGCCAATTTCTAGGTAGTATGCTTGTATCATGGTCCAGCAAAAAGCAACATTTAGTTGCTCTATCCACAGCAAAAGCAGAATATGTATCTCTACGCAGCTATTGTGCTCAAATCTTATGGATTAAACAACAACTAAAAGATTATGGAATGTGTAATACCCCATATTTTGATACAGTGACTAATAAAGTTGATCGGATGCAAATTAAGGTCAATTATAATGTTTAAAAGTGATGAAAGATGAAAGGAATAGTTGGGATAAAATATTTCGCACGCGAGAAAATAACAATAAAATAAAAATATTTTACGGAGGAGAATTTGTGAAATAAAAGGGGATTTGGAAGTCAATTGAGACAAAAGGAAATTTTTGAAATAAAATAATACTTTATTAATAAAATAATATTAAAATATTAATATTTAACCAAATGTCGAAATCAATCATGAAGAAGGATCCTATGGTTGATCCAAGTGGAGGAGAAAGAATACAAATAAATTTTTGGAGATGAGCGACGAAAGTAAAATACGCGTGTTTTGTTAAGTCGAGCCAACGCGGATAAGTAAATATTTAAATATTATGGTAATACCGTGTTGAAGTGTAATTCTAATATTTTGGGTGGTACACGTACAGAGGAAGGAAGATAGATCAAAATTGAAATTTTTAGACGTATTAAAAAAATCAAATTTAAAATATAAAGATTGAAGGATATGTAGTGGAATTAAATGGAAGAAATAAAATAAAAAAATAGTGAAATAATAATGTAAGTATATATATATAATAAAATAAATAGATAAAGAAAGACCAACATGGGCAGCCACCCATGTGGTCAATAAAAAGAGTAAAAAAACTCTTTATTTGATTTGAAGGAAGGGGGGGCCGACCATGTGGAACAAGATGAAGATGGAAAGAAAGATGGAGGGGCCAGCCAAATTGGAAAAACAAATGGGAAATAAAATATATAAAAATAAGTAAATAAGTAAAGTAAAGAGGAAGAAAGAGAGAAGTCGGTTAGTGGAAGATAAGAGAAAAGAAAAGAAAAGAAAAAAAAAATATATATATATATATGCATATAAATGGACATGGCCCAATTAGAAACAAATTGGAAGAGCCCATGAAAAAGGGCTCAAAAACAACAAAGGAAGAAAAGTCCAAAAGAGAAGGAAGGTGGAGACTTGGGCCAACCTAGCCTAATTTGGTAAAATTGCTTACTATTCTCCATGGCTTATTGTGAAATTGGACTGTTTGGAGGCTAGCCCATTTTATTTAATTATACATTGGTTATTTGGTGATATGAAGTAAATTTAAGTTACTTAGAAGGTTGAAATAGGCACTTAATACCATAAATAAGTTGTCGGTGTTAATAATCTAAAGAATTACATGAGCAAAGGATGTAATTAATTTTAGTAAAAATGTATTAAGAAGTGAATTAGGTGAATGGATTTATGGTAGAATGAGAAAGCGAAGTGGAATTGATGCACTAAGTATATTGGGTTTAAATTGTTGCTACGAAAGTTTGTTCTGGAAGCGTGCCGAACGAAGTAAGTGACTGGCAAATAGGAATAATTATACGTATACGAATCAATAGCGACATTGAAATCCCGCTATTGTGAAGTGAGTAACCTTATCATCATTTTAATTATATAAAGTGGTCTTTTGATTCGATTTTGTGAATTTTATGGAAAATGCGTTTAAATGGTTAATTTTAGGTTTTATAAACAAAATGTGATTTAATGAAATGATATTATAACATCGTCTTGAAATTGAATGGTGGTTTAAAAATAGAGTAATTGAAGACTGTTTTCATGTGTTGTAATTTCATAGTTTGAATCGAATGGCTTGTGACAATATTTGCATGAATGGCTAAATTGGTATTTGTGTTGAAAATGTATAAACTGTTGTTTGCCTTGATAATGATAAAATTGCCATGTCATGCTGTTGAATTTTTATTGTATGGTGGGTTTAGCTTGTTGCAGTGGGCGGGTTCTGTGAACCAGCCTATTAGAGGGGCACAGAACCCGATTATATTCGTACCTCGATCGGAGAGGCGTGTAAGGTATCTCCTGAGGTATAGTTAGAGTTCACGTCATGCCGAACCACCTCGTGATGATGAACTCCGCTAATGCCAAGGAACGGTTGTGTTTTTTTTAACTAAAAATGTGTTTACGTGTATATGAAATTTTTAACAGCCTCGGTGTAAAACCCGACCCTATAAACACATGTCATGACATACATGCACTAAGTAGCATGCTATTACGCTAGGGAAGCCCCTAAGAATAGACGAAACCCGGTATTGTACCTAACGGTACACTTAAGTTGATTTAACCTCAAACTAGTTCAAATAGGAATCGTAGGATGAAATTTAATATTTTACAGTCCAAGAGTGACTAAAAATGATTGTTCGGAGTTCGAGGGTTCATTTAGGAAAAAATTGAAAATTTTGATGTTCAGGGGCAAAATCGTCATTTTGCCACCTAAGATAATAATTTGATCATGGAGTGAAATTTTTGACCAAGATTAACTATTTGGAGTATAATTTAATGATAGGAAGTGAAAATTTTCAATTTCGGCAATTTTCAGAACATAGGGGCAAAACGATAATTTTGTCACCCTAGGGTAAAATCGTAATTTTCACCACCCAAAACTTGTCAAAATCATAGGATTTATTTATTTTTGGTATGAATAACTATGGTATTTTAAGTGGTAAAAAAATTGAAGTATAAAGAACGAAATTTTAAAAACGGGCCAATGGAAAAGTGATACATGGCACTTTTTAATGATTTAATATTATTTTAAAGGAAAATCAACCCATTTAAACCCCACATCAGGTGATGGTCGGCCATAAGGAGAAAATAAGGGAGAAAATAGAGAGGAAAGGAAGAAAAGAGAAAACCAAAGGAAAACTAGAAAATTCAAAGGGAAATTCACGTTTTTCATCCGTTTACGCGTCTAACGGTAAGATTTTTCGACTTTAGCTTGATTTCTACCTTTCCTATGCCTTTGTTTCCATTTAGCATGCTTGAGGAGAGAGATCAAAAAGTGATACCAAGGGCTGGCCGAATTTCAAGGGGAAGGATTTTGAAATTTTTATGTTTTGATTCTTAGTTAAATTGGTAGTTTTAGTTAGTTAAATGTGTATAGAAATCAAATAGGGCAAGAAAGCATGAAATTCTCACAATACCCACCCTTGGCCGAATATTCAGTGATGTACAATGATGATGAACTGATTTTTATTCTAAGAGAAATGAAGAGAAAATGATGAAAAATGGTTAAATGTGATAGAAAAACAAAGTGAAAAATTAACCGAGTTAATGTCCCATTTTTGACCGAATTTTCCAAGGAGGAAAGTGAGCTGATTTTGGTGATTTTAGAGGGTTATTGGCTGATATTTAATGGTTAGAAATGTTGGAGAGAAAATGGGACAATTTAGAGCTAAAATGGAGCGCATTAGCAATTTATCGGGTAAAATGCCAAAAATAGGTTAATACCACGTTTAAGCCGTTTTAGGCTATTGCATTTCATACCATGCATTAGTATAGGATTTAGGTCAATTATATAGTGATTTAGCATCAATGTGGTGAATTGTGTAATTTTTGCAATGTGTCTAGGAGGAGAGCGTTCCGGTAAAGGTAAGGAAGTCGTACCCGACGAACAGTGATCGAGGCACCTAGAAAGCATTTAATTTGTACAAACTGTGAGTAAACCTATTATTATTGTAAATTATCTAGAGTTTATTTTTAAATACTCTTTATGTATTTTATGAAACGAAAATGAGAATAAAATGGGACTTTTGATGTTTTAGAAATAAATGTGACAAATAAATATATTGTGTTGATTATTTGAAATAAGAAACTTTTGATCATGAAATTGAGTAATTGGAGGCTGTCAATTCTCTTGAAAAATATATTTTTCTATGAATGGCTTATGATATATGAGTATATGTGGCTATATTTTATAATTGCATTGGGAATTTATGTAAGCTGTCTTTTACTATGCAGGTTGGATAAATAAATAAAACCCACATTATACTGTCGAAATTTTATTAAAATTGGTGGGTTTAGTCACTACAGTGAGGGGGTTTCTGTGGACTGCCTATTAGAGGGGTACAGTAAACCCGGTTGCATAGTTATTCCGGTTGTAGAGGCGATGAGGGTAACTCCTGGGGTAGTGTTAGAGCTCATTTCACGTCGAACCCCCACATGAATGTGTAACTCGACCAACGCCAAGGAACGACTTGTTTTCAAAACTAACATGTGTTTAACATGTAAATATCTTAACAACCTTGGCGGACTCGGTTAGATGCCTTGGCCAAGGTATCCCCGAGGACTAGGTTTTGGCTTGAGCACTATTTCTAATAAAAGTCATAAGCCTTAACAATTGTTTTGGTAAATTACAAATATTTTATGGTTTAAGAAATAAATTGAAAACCTTATGAAATGGTTTGTGATTTGTTGTTTAAACTTGCCTCCATTTTACTCGTTTTTAGATATTTATAATAATATCTGCTTACTCATTGGGATTGCAAAATCTCACCCACCTCCTTTCAAAATATTTCAAGCCTGTGGTAGCTTGTAGATACCTGATTTTGTCGAGGATTCCAATTGACCCCTTTATCTCACAGACAGTAGATTACTATCACCAACACTTGGTGTATTTATGGGCCACTTGTCATTATAATTATTTTTGTACATTATAACTTTGTAAATTATTGTATGTATGAATATATTTTACTTCCACGTTACAAAAGATTACTTACACGTGTTTCTATAAATATTGTTTTATATAAAATTGCTATATTTTAATCAATATTTTGAATAGTAATATTTATCTATAAATCCTTTTAAAAAATAAAAAAATAAAAAAAAAATAATTTTTGGTCTTTTGATTTACTTGAGCCGGAAACGATTGGTAATTAGTTAAAATTGAATGTTTAACAATGATTGCTCACAAGAAAGGCAAGAAACTGATACGTAAGCCTTGTGGGGTTCCAATTGACATTCCGGGTAATGAGTGTCAATTGGGACGTCGCGGTAGTTGTCATGGGCCCGAGGGAGGTTCTGAGTTGTGACACTCGATGGGCTCAGTTGGATGCCTTTGATCAAGGTGTCACCGAGTTCTATTTGATGGCATGAGCCAAATGTTTATGAAAGTCATAAGCCTTAATGAGGAATTAAATGAAATGCAATCGTTTGCCTGGGTTGGGATGAAATTTCAAGTAGTGAAATATGTATTGTGATGGAACATTTTGATTGTCTTCTATTACTCGGCTTTAGCTTATTTAAATGATGTTTGTTTACTCATTGGGATTTTATAATCTCACCACCCTCATTTCCCCCCATTTCAAGCTCAGTATAAACTGTAGATAGCTGATATCATCAAGGACTACAGTTGGACTTGTACTCCCAAAAACTGTAGGTTAATTTCTTTAGAAACTTTTGATCGTTCATGCGCCCACGTGTCATTGTAAATTAAATTTTATACTTTGGTTATCTGTATTATAGTATGTATGAATTTATTTAGCTTTTACACTACAAAAATTATTTACCGGTAATTCTATAAATATTATTTTATAAGAAAATAGAATATTTTATTGAATATTTTTATTATATTCAAATAGTTATAGTTTCACTTTAAATGAATGTTTTAGACATCTAAACTTATTTTTGATTATGAAATATGTGTTTTCCACTTGCATACTATATTTTTAATTCGTTTCGAGATTTTTGAGGAAAAATGACCAAAATGCCCATTTGAGACAAATTATTTTTTTATTGTTTTGATGTCAAAATAGTTTATAATCTCTCAAAACATGATATTCAACAATTGTCGCTCACAGGGGAGGTGAGAAAACTGATATTAAAGTCTTACGAGGTTTCAGTCGACATTATGGGCGATGAATATCCATCGGGACATCGTGGCAGTTGTCACGGGCTCTAGGAGAGTACTGGGTCGTGACAATTCGATTGGTATCAGAGCCTTTGGTTTTAAAGATCAGAGCTTTTGGGCTTAAAGTTATTTTAAAAATTTACAGTGTCAATGTGGCCCCAAGTTAGGTTAGGTTAGGTTGAATAGAATGCATGCATCTATATACGGAAACCTACCTGCTCTGGTGATGCGTAAATAATTAAGAAATTACTGCTTGATTGCGTATAGGTTTTGAGGTGCGCTGGTTGCACATACCATGTTTAGGAGAGACAGTAGTCCCGATGCCTCTTATAATATTAGCAAGGGATCGCTAGATTCCACTGCTAGGAGCCAATGATGCCTGATCTAGGTAATCTAGAATGGTTTCGTAATAAGGAAAGCTTCGAGAGTAGTGAGAATTCTGAAAGTGAGAGCAGCTCCAATACTCCGAAAACTGTAAAAGATTTCCTTTTGAAACAACTTGAAGAGTACCATAGAGAATAGGCGAGGAAGGTAATTGTAAGGGGAGGTATTCGTCCTAGGAAAGGCGTGTCAGCTGTTCGACACTATCCTCCAGGCTGTGGGATGAATGTAAAGGAATAACAAGAAAAGAATAAGGAGAAAGTAACTATTGCAAATAATCCCCGTAGGAAGGTGAACGTTGTACAACATTTTCCTCTTGGTTGTGGAAGAAATGCTGCACCTGTGAGTTATGAGGAATGTCGTAGAATACAACAAGCGTGGATTGAGGAACAAAGGAGAAAATCTCAAGAGGAGGAGAACTCGGAAGAGGATCTTAAAAAGGACTTGGGGTAGAATCTTTTGATAAGATCAGATTAAGATGATGATCCTAATGACATGTAATATTTTCGTAGGATTTTGTACTACTTTAACTCTAGGTAGATGTAGAGTAAAGGAGATAATAGTTATCTACACAAAGAAGTTAATAGTTTCGCTTTTAAAGTGTATGACTAGAATGTATTATAAAGTAGCTGTTTAAGTGACTGGATGTATATGGGAATCTTTTGGTAGGACAGAAGTGGACTAGCACTATGACTATTAAGGAAAGATATTTATCTTAGTGGCATGGTTGATCATCTTAAATAATTATTAAAGACTGATGTGGAAAGTCATTAATGATTCAAGCAATTATCAGATATAGCAATGAATATATTTTGTAGTACTAAGAAATGGACACTGATTAACGTGTTGAACTTTTGAGGTGATAACCCTAGATTTTGATGAGGTATAAAAGGTCATTTGAATTGATGATGTTTGTTGGGAATTATTACTTATCATAGTATGTGAGTTTTTTATATGATTCCGAATGTAAAGCTAAATAAATAAAATTCTGATTTATGAGACAAATTGTATCAAAGAAGATGATTCCCTAGCGAACACATTGAACTAGGGGACTATGTTATAATAAGCGGGTTCAGTGTGTTGTAATTGCATAGGATAATGGGAGACAATGTGGTAAAACTAACAGTCAATCATGGAGATGTGAAATTGGGAATCTTAATTGTAGTTATAATTCGAAAGGATATGGAAGATAATCTAATACAAATATGGTCCATTAGAGATAAATGAAGGAACTTGAAAAAGATAAATTTTTTATCAATAAGGATTGTGAGTATAAATGTAGTGAAAGAAGAACTATTTTCGTGGTCTTTGTACTGGAAGTTAATAAAATTATTGGAGTATAAGATAAGGAAGATAATTAGATAGGGATGACAATAAATTTGAGGAAAGCTGTAGACAGTAAGCAACTTATGTGTGAGGTGGTATATGTGTTATGAATTTATTACACCGTATGAAAATGATGTTTTGAGATGGGATTTTATGAAGGATGATGAAAGTCAAAAGATGACATGAGTTGAAAGTATTAACTTGGCTTAGTGTGTATGACAAGCAAAGAGAAGGTACCTATACTTATGGAACTCATGATATATGCCTAGAAGGGAAACCCAATGGTTGAGGATGATTGATGTAGTGACTTTGAATGCAGACAAATAGCTTTGAAGAGGAAATTTCTAGTAGTCATAGCGCCGCAGCACTGACTATCTAGCGCTGCAATGCTCCGAATACCTCATGCCCATGATGCATGAGTAAGATGGGAGTGGCACGATAATGAGCTTACAAATTGAATTTTGGTTATTGGTCATTGAGCTTTGTTATTTGGAAGTTTTAAATATTCTGGGGAATGTCTACTTGAATGAATTGAAAAGCTTCTTTATCACCTTGTGTATGAGCATATAATTAAAAGAAAAATTGAAAGATTCTTGAGATGGCTACATTGAGATAAGATACCAAGTGATGAAAGTGTGAATGAAGGATTACAAGGGTGGTATAGAAAACAAGTTTATATAGAATATCATTATGAGAATTTACAATTTTTGTCTTGACCCAGTTAAATGACAAGGGTTAGTAACAACATGAGGCCAATTGTGTGGCACCCTAGAAACCTATGAAGATGAGTTGGGGATTGAATGGATGAGTACGCTTTTATGTATCTTTAAGATTAAGTGTTTTAGGAATGCACAAACATCCTTAAGAAAAAACTTCTAATAATACACGGCAAGTATGAAATGTGAGATTTTTAAAACTTGCTGAGGAGCCTAACGGCTAAGTCACAAGCTAAGTAATCACATGCTGTGAGACATAAGTCTAATATAGATATTCCCAAGGAGATGTTCAAGAGGAGTTTTGCTATGGATTTTGTGAAAGCTAGCATTAAGTTATGTGGCTATAAAGAGGAAGCCGTAAGCTGGAAGTGAAATTCGTGTTGACGTTAAAAAGTACTTAAGAAGAACCTTGTTTCAAGCCTTGCAGTTCCAAGTACAAACTATAGATTGGTCCAAGGAAAATGATGTCACATTAGTATGGAATAATAGAACAAAGGATGATTGAAGATAATTTGGATAATGAAGTCAAAATGAAAACTTCCTAAGGTAGTATGGAAATTGGAATTTGGAAATGCTTAAGGCATGCACGATTCGAATGAGTCTAAGTTTTAAGTGATTCATTAAAGTCGAAATGCAACAAGAATGTAAGGTATATATTAGAGGTATAAAAAAAATAGTTGAGAAATAAGGATGACTTTAAGAAATTGTGGTATTGCATAAAATGAATGAATCAAGGTTGAGAAGTTTGGCAAGGAGCAAATTAATAAAATGATGATTAGGTATACATAAGTAAGTATAATATGTGATCAAAATCGGTATAATTGAGATGAAGTTATAGTTCAAACTTAATAAGGGTGATAAAGGCATGCTTAGTGACTCGATATAAGAGATCATGATTGTGAAAGGTACTGCTGATCTAACTCCAAAGGATGATAGTTGACATAAATGAAGTAATTAAATTGAACTGAAGGTGAACAAGGTGAATAAATTGAATGTCCCTATAGAAGGAGAAAAGGAATAGAATCATAGAAGGAGATTGATAACTCAACATCGACGTGAATTCAAGGATGAATTTTATTTAAGTAGGGGAGATTGTAATACCCCATATTTTGATATAGTGACTAATAAAGCTGATCGGATGCAAATTGAGGTCAATTATAATGTTTAAAAGTGACGAAAGATGAAAGGAATAGTTGGGATAAAATATTTCGCACGCGAGGAAATAATAAAAAAATAATAATATTTTACGAAAAAGAAATTGTGAAATAAAAGGGGATTCGGAAGTCAATTGAAACGTAATAAGGTATTTTGGGTACCAAAGAGACAAGAGGAAATTTTTGGAATAAAATAATACTTTATTAATAAAATAATAATAAAATATTAATATTTAACCAAATGTCGAAATCAGTTATAAAGAAGGATCTTATGGTTGATCCAAGTGGCGGAGAAAGAATACAAATAAATTTTTGGAGATGAGCGACGAAAGTAAAATACGCGTGTTTTGCTAAGTCGAGCCAACGCAGATAAGTAAATATTTAAATATTATGGTAATACCGTGTTGAAATGTAATTCTGATATTTTGGGTGGTACACGTACAGAGGAAGGAAGATAGATGAAAATTGAAATTTTTAGACGTATTAAAAGTATCGAATTTAAAATATAAAGATTGAATGATATGTAGTGGAATTAAATGGAAGAAATAAAATAAACAAATAATGAATTAATAATGCAAGTATATATATATATATATAATAAAATAAATAGATAAAGAAAGACCAACATCGACAGCTGCCCATCTGGTCAATAAAAAGTGTAAAAAACTCTTTATTTGATTTGAAGGAAGGGGGGGCTGGCCATGTGGAACAAGATGAAGATGGAAAGAAAGATTGAGGGGCCGACCAAATTGGAAAAACAAATGGGAAATAAAATATATATAAATAAGTAAATAAGTAAAGTAAAGAGGATGAAAGAGAGAAGTCGGTTAGTGGAAGAGAAGAGAAAGAAACAAGAAGAAGACGTCGGGCATAAGGAGAGCAAAAAGAGCAAAAAGAAAAGAAGAGAAAGCCAAGCGGTGAGAAAGAAAGGGAGAAGAGAAAGAGCTGAATTGAAGGGGCAATTTTGCTACCATTTAGGGAGGAAAGGAGAGCTATTTTTCTTTCAATTTAAGGGTGAGAGAAGCAGCTTTAATTACTGATTTTGAAGGCTGAAAGGTGCAGTTTTGGTTGCTGATTTTGAAGGCTGAAAGGTGCAGTGTTGGTTACTGATTTTGAAAGTTGAAAGGTGCTATTTTAGTTGTTAATTTTTGTAGCTTTGGCTGTTGATTTTTAGAGGGAGAATACAGCAGCTTAGCTACTAATTTTGAGGAGAAATAGAGCAGCTTGGCTGCTGATTTTGATGTGGATATGAGCAGCTTTAGTTACTGAAAATTTTTGGTTGAAAGAAACAAGAAGTTGTTGCCAGCGGTGCGAGGGAGAGAGAGGAGAAAGTTGTGGACAAGTTGTGTACGTAAGAAAGGAAAAATAAAGACAACGAAAGAGCTGCTGACCGGCGGGAGAGAGGAGGAAGTGAAAGAAAGAAAAGAAAGAAGAAAGAAANACAAGTAAATAAGTAAAGTAAAAAGGAAGAAAGAGAGAAGTCGGTTAGTGGAAGAGAATAGTAAAGAAAAGGAAAAAAATAATATATATATCTATATATATATATGCATATAAATGGACATGACCCAATAAGAAAAGAATGGGCATGGCCCAATTAGAAAGAAATGGGAAGAGCCCATGAAAAAGGGCTCAAAAACAACAAAGGAAGAAAAGTCCAAAAGAGAAGGAAGATGGAGACTTGGGCCAACCTAGCCTAATTTGGTAAAATTGCTTTACTCTTATCCATGGCTTATTGTGAAATTGGACTGTTTGGAGGCTAGCCCATTTTATTTAATTATACATTGGTTATTTGGTGATATGAAGTAAATTTAAGTTGCTTAGAAGGTTGAAATAGGCACTTAATACCATAAATAAGTTACCAGTGTTAATAATTTAAAAAATTACGTGAGCAAAAGATCTAATTAATTTTATTAAAAATGTATTAAGAAGTGAATTAGGTGAATGGATTTATGATAGAATGAGAAAGAGAAGTGGAATTGATGCACTAAGTATATTGGGTTTAAATTGTTGCTAGGAAAGTTTGTTGTGGAAGCTTGCCGAACGAAGTATGTGATTGGCAAATAGGAATAATTATACGTGTACGAATCAATAACGACGTAGAAATCCCGTTATTGTGAAGTGAGTAACCTTATCATCATTTTAATTATCTAAAGTGGTCTTTTGATTCGATTTTCTGAATTTTATGGAAAATGAGTTTAAATGGTTAATTTTAGGTTTTATAAACAAAATGTGATTTAATGAAATGATATTATAACATTATCTTGAAATTGAATGGTGGTTTGAAATAGAGTAATTGGAGACTGTTTTCATGTGTTGTAAATTCATAATTTGAATCGAATGGCTTATGACAATATTTGCATGAATGGCTGAATTGGTATTTGTGTTGAAAATGTATAAACTGCTATTTGCTTTGATAGGCTGGATAACGATAAAATTGCCATGTCATGCTGTTGAATTTTTATCGTATGGTGGGTTTAGCTTGCTGCAGTGGGCGGGTTCTGTGGACCAGCTTATTAGAGTTCACGAAATCCGATTATATTGGTTCCTCAATCAGAGGGGCGCGTAGGGTATCTCCTGAGGTATAGTTAGAGTTCACGTCACGGCGAACCACCTCGTGATGATGAACTCCGCTAACGCCAAGGAACAGTTGTGTTTTTTTTAAACTAAAAATATGTTTACGTGTATACGAAATTTTTAACAGCCTCGACGGGCTCGGTTGGATGCCTCTGATCAAGGAATCACCGAGTACTATTTGAAGGCATGAGCCAAATGTTTATGAAAGTCATAAGCCTTATTGAGGAATTAAATGAAATACAATCATTTGCCTGGGTTGGGATGAATTTTCAAGTTGTGAAATATGTATTGTGATGGGACATTTTGATTGTCTCCTATTACTCGGCTTTAGCTAATTTAAATGATGTTTGTTCACTCATTGGGATTTTATAATCTCACCACCCTCCTTTCCATCTATTTCAGGCTTAGTATAGACTGTAGATAGCTAATATCATCAAGGACTATAGTTAGACTTGCACTCTCAAAAACTGTAGGTTCATTTCTTTAGAAACTTTTGGTCGTTCGTGGGCCCACGTGTCATTGTAAATTAAATTTTATACTTTGATTATCTGTATTATAGTATGTATGAATTTATTTAGCTTTTACGCTACAAAAATTATTTACTGGTAACTCTATAAATATTGTTTTATAAAAAAATAGAATATTTTATTGAATATTTTTATCATATTCAAATAGTTATAGTTTCACTTTAAATCAATGTTTTAGACATCTAAACTTAGTTTTTTTTATGAAATATGTGTTTTCCACTTGCATAATACATTTTTAGCTGGTTTCGAGATTTTTGAGAAAAAATGACCAAAATGCCCCTGTGAGACAAAAATTATTTTTTTATTGTTTTGATTTGGAAATAGTTTATAATCTCTCAAAACATGGTATTCAAAAATTGTCACTTACAAGGGAGGTGAGAAAACTGATATTAAAGCCTTGCGAGGTTTCGATCGACATTGTGGGCCATGAATGTCTATCGAGACATCGCGGCGGTTGTCATGGGCTCGAGAAAAGTATCGGGTCGTGACAGAATGTCAATGAATAATATACCCATTTACTATGACAATACAAGTGCAATCAACATTTCAAAAAATCTTGTGCAGCATTCTAGGACTAAGTATATTGAGATTAGGCACCATTTTGTTAAAGACCATGTAGTGAAGGGTGATATTAAAATTGAGTTTGTGAATACTTTGCATCAATTTGCTGACATCTTTACCAATCCTCTAAATGAAGATAGATTTTGTGAGATTAAAAGGAATTTAGGGATGATTAATATGCAGAAGTTGTAGGCAAATTTTTGACTCATACACATAAAACAAAAGGCACTTAGTCGACTAAAGAATCTTAATCAACTAAGAATGTTCTGTCATCTTAAATAATAAGACTCAGTCAGTTAAATGAAGAAGGAATAAAATAATGAAAATAATGTGTTTACCGAGTAATAAAGAAAGAAGAAAAATCACCTAGGAAAATAACCAAGTTTAAAGGGAATTTTTGAAATTTTGAATAGTAAAAAAACTAACAGCATTTAAGGGGAAGTCAAACAGTTTTTGGAGAGATTAAACTGCCTATTAACCCATGTCCTTTACATTTTCTCCTCTAAAATCGACTCACACAAAAACGAAACCCTTACCATTAAGAATCTCAAAACCCTTAGTCAGAAATTTCTCAAATCAAAAATGGCAAAAATGTCACGACCCAATTTCTCGGGCAATGACCGGCGCATGAGCTCAATGAGCATAGCTCACTAAGCCCAAGCAAGCCTATCCATTTACCTTTGCTTAACAAATTTATCATATCATGCATACACACACACCTTTTCTCGGGTGTGAACATAGCCAAAACACAATGGCATTATCGATAATAATAT
>NC_030853.1:5598277-5635283 GCF_000208745.1 Theobroma cacao | reverse complement strand
TCCCTAATTGGTCAATTTTCTGATGGACTCCAAACTGGACCTTGAACTCCAAATCACTATTCTAAGCCATTATGTTGTTTTTTAAATTTTCAAATTCCTCTTAGAATTTCTATTTGAACTAGTTCAAGGCTCGATTTAACTTAGTTGTACCACTCGGTACAATACCGTCTTTTAATCGAGCTTGACAGGGTCTCACAAAAAACCTCTTAGAACAAAAAGATTATTGAGAAGAAAAAAGGTAAACGACCATTGGAAGAAGGCACAAAGGTAGAAATATAGAAAAAGAAAAAGAAAATTGGGTTTGATTTAATGAGTGAAAAATCTGGGATATCGTAAAAGGAAAAGAAGCAGAAAATAAAGAAGAAGAAAGAAAAGGGAAAATCATCAAAGAAAAGTAAATCTCCATCCTCCGAATTTAGAAACAAAATCCATGAGGATAGGTTTTAGAAAATTGAAAATGCACTAATCACTTGTGGGAAGTTTATAGATTGGAACAGTTTTAATGAAATGCCTAAATTTAAAGCAGTTTTATCAAATTATTTTGAGGAGATGAAACTGAAATATTTTAGTACTTTTAAGAATCGAGTTTATAGTGCCAGTTTGGTTAAAGAATTTTATTCTAGTATAGCAGTTGAGAAGGATGAATTAGAGGATCCGGATGATTATCTTGAGGATGGCCTGAATGTATTTTTAAATGGGAAAGAATTTACTATGACTGCTACTGATTTGGGTAGTTTGCTTAAAATTGAATGTGAAAAGGGTGAGTTTGAATTTCCAGAAAACTATGACCCCTCTCCCTATGAGAAGTGATTACACGAAAGAAAGAGAAATATTCTTCTAAGAGTAATGTTGGTTTGATCACTAGTCCACAAATCATAATATTACATTATTTCATTGCTGCTAATGTTAATGGAAGAGGGGGAAGTTTTAGCTATATCAGTCTTTAGGATCTTTGGCTAATGGAACATGCCTTTAATGGCAGTCCACTGAACCTAGGAAGATTTATGTTGAGAGAATGAAAGGAGCCTGTAGACTGGAAAAGATTAATCTACCATATGGGAATATCATTACTGCATTGGTCCAGAAAAAAGGGATTTGGAGTTCAAGATATGCATTGGACTAGGTAAAGAGTAGGGATCAACTGATCTGCCTTGAGAGTTTACCTAAGATGGGATCCAAACTTGAAGGAGAAAAATATGTTAAAACTCTCAAAGTAACTCCTGAAGAAGAGCCTTCACTCCTAGCTCAACTAGAGGCAACACCATATCAATTCTCAAATGAAGTGATCTTCAACTTGCTTATGAGAATTGATGGAAAGCTCACAGACCAAGGATCAAGAATGCAAAAAATTGAGGAGAAAGTGGTTGAATAGGAAAATGTATTAAAGGAAAAGGAAAAAATGCCATTCAAACCTGCTGCTACAGATACCTTTGCAACTCCAAGCTCAGCACTAGTAGGGGAAGCTGTTGAAGGCCTTGCCTTCCCAATTAAGAGTTCTGGATGCCCTACTCCTCAAGATAAAGATGCTAAACCAATGATTGACCCTGAAGTTGAGCTTGAAAAGGAAATGGATCAGATAAAGGAATTGAAGTTCTTGGATCTCTTCATGGCACCTCTCCACCCATTCAAGATCCACAACCAGAACCTCAACCATCTCCTCCACATTCTGAAGAGGTTTCAATCATGGGTCTTTTTCATCAAGTGTGTAATGCTCTGTACTTTGATATGGTGACTAATAAAGCTTATTGGATGCCAATTGAGGTTAATTATAATATTTAGAAGTGATGAAAGATGAAAGGAATAATTTATGATAAAATATTCCGCAAGCAAGAAAATAATAATAAAATAATAATTTTTTATCGAGGAAGAATTTATGAGATAAAAAGTGATTCAAAAGTGAATTGAGGCATAATAAGGTATTTTGGGTACCAAGTAGACAAGAGGAGACAAGAGAAAATTTTTTGAATAAAATAATATTTTATTAATAAAATGATAATAAAATATTAATATTTTATTCAGTGTCAAAATTTTCCATGAAGGAGGAGTATATGGTCAATCTAAGTGGGGAAAAAGAAGAATGAGAAAAACTTTCGAAGAAAATTGACGTTAATGGGGCTGCGTGTCTTTATTAAGCAAAGATAGCACAGGTAAATAAATATTTTAAATATCATGGCGACACCATATTGGAGTACAAACTTTATACTTTGTTTGTACATGTGTAGAAAAAGATAATAGAAGGAAACTGGAGTTAAATGAGTGTTCGGAGGACTAAATTAAAAAGGGAAGAAACTTGGAGGGCAAAACGATAATTTTACACAAAGTTTGACACTCATATTTGTTAGCCCAAAACCATCCTTATCTCCTCCAGCTAGATATTTTCTTCTCCTTCTTGAAGCTTCCAACGCCATTTTCATGTCAAGTTCATGAAAATCAATTTTTTTCATGTGATTTTCCTTGTTTCTTCTCCTTTCATTTCTTTTCTTAATTCTTTCTTCTCTAAACTTCTTGGGCACTACACCTGAAGCTTTTAACCCTAATATCTAGCACATCCAAATCCTAGGATAAGAACAAAGAAATAAAGAGAAAGGAAGAAAAAGCTTGGTTTTTGTAATTCAAGCAAGCTAAGGTAAGGATTTCTGTGTTTTAAGTTCATGGTCGGTTAAATCCATAGAAAGATAATGAGTGAATCATTTTGTGGTAGCTATGGTAGCCATGGGTGTGAGGGAATTATCAATTTTGTTGGGTGAAATCCAATCTAAAACCAAGTGGTACGCTTCATGCTATAATTTGAAGCCTATGATTGGTTTACTATGGTGAGCATGATTGTGTGCAATATGTAGTGTTATTGTGGAGTCATGGGTATGATTGGAAGGTAATTATATTAATTCAAAATTTAGAAAAGAAATGAATTGTGTTGATATATGTGTTGTTAGGAAAAGCTTAAAAGGGTTATGGATGTTGGTGCGTATGAATGGATATTGATGTTATACTTGGTGGCAACATGTAAATGAGAATAGTGTTACATGTAAACTTAGAAAGTGTTTGATGAAAGTAATTTGTAGTTGCTGCCAATTGTTATATAATTGTTGTGGAAATGATGGTTAAACTTGATAAATATCCTTAGACAAGGTTAATATATGTGTTAGAGTTATAAACAAGTTTCTGGTATCTATAATCTAAAGAATTACGCAAGTAAAGGATAAAGGCAACTTTGGTAAAAATGTTTCAAGATATAAATTAGTTGAATAAGGATTCATGATGGAAGGAAAAAGAAAAGTAGGAATGATGTACACTAAAGGTATTGCATTTGTATGGTTGCTAGGAAGTGCAAAGGTAAAGTTAGAGTACTGTGGTGGTGTGCCGAGGGAAATAACGAGCAACCAGCAGGTAGGAATAGCTACATACACCTTCAAACAAATAGGGATGTAATATCTTACTATCATAAGGTGAGTGAACTTGCATTAAAATGTGTTGGGATATACACATTTATGTTTGATTGAATCCCCTAAAACGTTTTATTGGTTTTTCTTTAAAAACTCGCACGGGAACAAGCCCTTATGAAATGTTTTTATGTTATGAAATGGATAGTGTGATGAATCCATGTGTTTCTGTATAATATTGATATATATATATATATACTATGTCATAACTGGTACATTGTGTGACAAAATGCCACCCTACAAATGCAGGGTGAGTGTGCTCCTGCCGGTGATGATGGTGGTGAGAGAGATTGATGGTGATATTACCCATGTGCACGATGTGGGGGGATGCACACGATGATGATATTCCTTGTGCACGATTTAGGGGGACGCACATGAGCTGGGTGAGATGGTGGTGTATGTGCTTATATATATTCATAGTTACTATATAGAGATGTTTGGATTTAATATGTGATTGCATTGACTGTTGAAAACTTGAGTATTGTCAATGTGTTCAATTTAATGTGCAATGTGGCATGAGTGGATTTTTCTAGTGGCAGTGAAAGCCCCTTGGATTTTATCTGGCCAGAATTTCGTTATAGTGAGAATGCCTTTTCGCTGCGGTGAGAGTCAATTTATTATGCTTGACTTGCTTGAATTCTGCTAAAGTTTTCACTTTTCAACTTCTTTATTGTTCGTGGGTCTTTCGTCATCAAGTGACTAAACGATAAGGATTTGAATAAGGGGTTTTTTCATAAGAAATAAGCTAAATTGCATTGTTTTTGGAACTGAAGTGCATCATGATTTCTAAAACCTTCCTTAACGTTTGTTTGTTCCCTTCTTATGTTCACTCACTGAGTTTATACTCACGTTTTTAAAATTCATGTTTTAGGTTTCCTAAGTTAAAGGTGATTGGATCCTAGGACGAGGTGGTCCTCGCTATCCATTGCTCGTGTCAAGCCCAGCCCTACAATATACTTGCCATGTCATTCATGTATTTGACAACATGCTTGCATACTTGAATACATCGAAAAAATCATCAAAAGTCGGTAGTATACCTAGTGGTACAACTAAGTTGATTTAAGCCTCGAACTAGTTCAAATAAAGATTTTAAGATGCAATTGAGAGTTATTGAATCTTAGGATGACTTAATATGGTGATTCGAAGTTCGAGGATTGATTTAGAGTTAAATTGAAATTTTCATAACGTAGGGGTTAAATGGTCATTTTTCCACCCGAGGGTAAATTTGGGACGGTGGATGAAATTTTGATCAAGTTTGACTATTTGGAACATAATTTGAGCTTGGAAAGTGAAAAATTTTAATTCCAACAATTTTTCGAACAAAAGGGCAAAAAGGTCATTTCACGTGTCCATAAGGACGTAATTAGAATTTTTGGAATTTTACACCACCTTGATAATTGTCAAACCCATGAAATTCATTTTATACTTTGAATAATTGAGGGATTTTATGTGGTGGAGAAGAAATGCTTAATTATTAAGTTTTATGTATGGACCAATCACACGGTGACAAGTGCCAAGCTTTAATATTATTATATTTTCCTTTATAAACACAACTAAAACTCTCCCATCTCATTTCTCTTGGCCGGCCAAGGCAAGAACAAAAGGGAAAAAGCACAAAACAAACCCTAGAGAAGAAAATCAAGAGAAAATTCATTAGATTTCAAGGAATTAAGCAAGTCAAGGTAAAATTTCTTAATTCTAACTTGTGATCTACCTTTCCTATGCATTCTTTTTCAATTATTATGGTTAAAATTCAAGATCTCATGAAGGATTCATGGCTGACCGAATTTAGGGAGAGAAGATTTGATGATTTATTTGGTTAGATTTCAAGGTATCTTAGTGTTTTTAATTGTTTGGTGATGTTTAGCATGAAAAACAAGCAAGAAATTTCATGCCCTTCACCCACACTCCTTGGCTGAAATTTCAAGAGAGAAATTGGATAATGGACTTTGATGAAATTCATGCTATTTAGGTGTTTTTAGTTGTTTTATGATGTAAGGTGTAAAAATCAAGCATGAAAATTATATGTTCTACACTAAACCTTTAATGGCCAAATTTTACAAGGAAGATATTGATGATGGATTTTTATGATATTACATATTATTTAACTTGTAATTGATGACTTGGAGTGTTGGAAGTGGAATTAAGTTAATTGGAGTTGAATTGGATGTATTGGCCAATTAACTGGTGTATAGATCGAATTAGGCCAATACCATTTTATTCGATACATAAATGAAGCTACGTAGAACACCATATTTAGATAATAATCAAAACATTTCGCATCCCATTTCATGCATTCATATAGAGCCTAAATTAGCTTTGTAACGGTTTAGTACAAAAATAGTAAATTGCTTGTTGTGCATTATGTTTTGGTGGTGAAACTTTCGATAACGGTAAGGAGATTGTACTTGAAGATCAGGACTAGGAGTACTTTGACTCCCAATATTGTGAGTAACCTTATTATCGTCTTAATTATCTAAAGTAGTTTTTATTCCTTTTTATGATTTTATAGAAAAATGAGTTTAAATGGTAAATCCTTATGTTTTATAAGTAAAATGTGATTAAATGAAATGAGTTTTATAAATGATTTTGAAATTGAATAATTGGAGACTATTTGATTGTGTTGTAAATTTATGGTTTGAATTGAATGGCTTATGGTGATATTGGCATGAATGGCTGAATTGGAAATTGTGTTGAAATTGTATGAACTGTTTGTTTTGCCTTAACAGCCTGGGTAGTAATATAATTGCCATGTCATGCTGTCGAAACTTTTATTGATTTGGTGGGATATTGATTAGTCACTGCAGTGGTGGGTTTCCGTGGACCAACCTATTAGAGAGGCGCACGGTAAACCCGTTTATATTTTATCTCGGTACGAGAGGTGCAGAGGGTATCTCCTGAGGTAAAGCTTTAGAGTTCACTACACGCTAAACCACCACGTGAGGGTGAACTCAGCCAACACCAAGGAACGACTATGCTTTTAAACATAAAAATGTGTTTTATGCATATATGAACTTTTCTTTAATAGCCTTGACGGACTCAGTTGGATGCCCCAGCCAAGGTATCCCCGAGAATGAGTTTTGGCATGAGCCAAATTTTTAATAAATTCATAAGCCATATTGATTATTTAAGTGAAATGAAATTATTTTATTTAGTTGAAATGAGTTCGAAACGTTATGAATCATAGTACGATGAACTATTTTAAGTTGTCTACATTTACTTGACTTTAGATATTTTAAATGATGTTTGTTTACTCACTGAGTTTATATAAACTCACCACCTTCCTTTCCACTCATTCCAGGATCAGGACAATCTGTAAATAACTGATTACGTCGAGGGTAATTATTGGACTCGCCTCCTCAGAAATTATAGGTCCATAGCCTTTGTTACTTTTGGTCATTCGAGGGCCCACACGTCATTGTAAATTAAATTATATACTCTGGTTATCTATGTTACTGTATGTATGGATTTATTTTACTTTTACGCTACAAAAATTATTTACGTAAAGTTTTATAAATATTGTTTTATAAGAAAATGGAATTTTTCATTTAATATTTTTATTTTATTCTATTAGCTACAATTTCACCCTAAATGAATGTTTTAGACATAAAAACTTGTTTTTAGTTATGAAATGTGTATTTTCCCCTATATATTATATTTTCAACAAGTTTCAAAATTTTTGGAAAAAATGATCAAAGTGCCCTTGTGAGACAGAAAATATTTTTTTATTATTGTTTTGATTTGGAAATAGCTTATAATCTTTTAAAATATGATATTTAGTAATTATTGCTCACAGGGGAGGTGCGAAAACTGATATTAAGCCTTGCGAGGTTTCGGTTGGCATTCAGGGTAATGAATGTCTATCGAGACATCGTGACTGTTGTCACGGGCTCGAGGAGAGTACCGGGTCATGACAAAATGTTACAATTATGGAAAAAATAGTCATATGGCAAAAGTTTGTTAGTCCAGTAAAAAGTCTGTGGAGAACAATGCTGCTATTTCCAATACAAATGAGAGAAACAAAGATGATTGGGACGCTGAAGCATTCTTTACTATAGAAGATGAGGAGTTAGCTCTCACAGTAACAACGTCTAAACAGATTGATTATGAGAATGACTGGATCATTGACTCGGGTTGCCAAAATCATATGACGAGTGATAAATAGAAGTTGCAGAACTTATCAAAATACAAAGGAAGCCATATGGTGGTGATTGCCAANTAGGCTTGCTTAGGCTTAATGGGCTGAGCCCATTGGGCCGTTGCACCTGTCATAGCCCAGAAATTGGGTTGTGACAAACTTGGTATCAAAGCTCTAGGTTTAGTTGAGTCCTAGGAATTCTTATGCAGTTAGTGGAGTTGTTGGAGTTCGTGTAGAGTCTTGTCCTTGGATTGTGGGTGTGCAATGTAAGTCAAGGACGGGAGGCTACATGGGCCCCTACTTCATTAGAAACCTACCTGTTCTTATGATGTCTAGATGGATGAGTAATCAATACTTGGTTGCATATAGGTGGAGGTGCGTCGGTTGCACACGCCATGTCTAGAACAGATGGTGGTCCCTATACCCGTTATAGTACTAGTGAAGGATCGCTAGATTCCACTACTCGGAGCCGACATGTGCCCGAGGGTGAAAGCGTAACAAGTAACTCGACCTGATTTTCGAGTGGATCGGTTCCCCCAAAAGGTAAACCACTATTTATGAGCTTGAGGAATCTCGCAAGATTGGTGCATAATGAGATCGGTCCGAGGAAAAAGAACACGAGTAAGATGGGAAAAAGGACTATCAGTAATTATCATCCTATGAAGGTATCCGTATCTATTGTCTGACACTTTCCTCTTGGTTTTGGGAAAGGTACTGTACCTGTTAGTAAGGAGGAATTTGAGAGGCAGCAACAAGCTTGGATTGAGAATAAAAAATGAGAAAATCTCAAGAGGAAGAGGAGGACCTGGAAGAGGATCGATCGATGTGCTCGGATCAAGGCAACGAGGATCCTAAAGACACTTAATATTTTCGTTGAAGTTAGTATCACTTTAAGTCTAGGCAGATGCAGTGTAAGGGAAATAGTAGTAGTTATCCGTACAAAGGAGTTAAGAGTTGGCTTTTATTTTGTATGACTCGAACGGATTATAAAGTAGCTGTTTAAATGACTTGATGCGCATGGGAATCTTTTGGTATGATAGAGGTAGACTAGTAATATAATTATTGAGGAAGGATATTCACCTTAGTGGCGTGGTTGGTCACCTTAGATGATTATTAAGGATCGACGTAGAAAGTCATTAATGGTACAAACAACTAGAGACCTGACAAATGATTACCAATTAACCGTGGAAAGGTGAAATTTGAAATCCTAGTTGTAGTTACAATTTGGAAGGATATGGGAGAAATCAATGAGGATATAGGTGACACTTAGAATGGGTGATGTGATTAAGTCAAGGATTGTAAAATTTAAGTATGGAAGGAACTACAAAATGATGCCATGACATTATAAGATGATAATTTGGCACAAATATGGACTAAGGGAGGCAAATTATGGAACTTGGGGAGAGGTGAATCCTTGATTTAATAAAGATTGTGAATGTAGAGCACGGAGAAAGATGAATTATTTTCATGGTCATTTGTACTGAAAGTCAACAAAACTATTTGAGTTACAAGACAAGAAGGACAATTAATTGTGAATGTTAAGGAATTGTGGAATGTCATAAATGGTGAATAATTTTGTGTGTGGTATTATATATTGAGAATTTGCTACACAATATGGCAAGATTGTCCTAAGGTGAGACTTATTGGTTGAAGATAAGTGTTAAAGGATAAAATGAGTTTGAAAAATATTGACTCAGCTTAGTGCATATGATAAACAAAAGAGAAGATACAGTTGGTCATGAAAATTGTGGGATAGGCTTGGAAGCGAGCCAAAATGGATGAGCATGATCCCTGTAGTAACTTTAAAGATGGAAAAACTTATTTGTGGAAGAAATTTCCAGCAGTCACAGCATTACAACACTAACTCTTTAGCGCTGCAGCATTGAAACTATCCCATGTCCAGCAGCCGCGACGCTGCAGCACTGATTGTCCAGTGTCGTAGTGCTAGGGACACCTCATGTCTAGGATGCATGAGCAAGATGGGAGTGGCATGATAATGAGCTTACAAGCTGAATTATTGTCATTAGTCATTGAGTTTTGTTATTTTGGAGTTTTAAATGTTCCGGAGAATGTTTACATGAATGAATTGAAAAGTTTCTTTATTGCCTTGTATATGGGCATATAATTGAAAGAGAAGTTGAAAGATTCTTGAGATGGCTACATTGAGATAAGATACCATGTGAAGTATTAGGATGAATAATATGTTGACCGAAGTCAAATCTTAAGAAATAAAGGAGATGAGAGATTAAGCCTTGTTCAAGGCTAAGGAAAAAGTGAGTGAAGAGTTAGATGAATATATGAGATATGGGTAAGGGATGTCAATACCAAGTGATGAAAGTGTGAATGAAGGATTACAAGGGTGGTATAGTAAATGGGTTTAACCAGAATATCGTTATGAGAATTTATAATTCTTGTCTTGATTCAGCTAAATGAAAAGGGTTAGTAACAACACAAAGCTAATTGTGTGGCATACTAGAAACCTATGACGATGAATTAAGGATTGAATGGACGAGTATGTATTTATATATGTTTAAGAATAAGTGCATGTCTATAGGACAATATGCTCGGGATATTAAGGAGAAAATAAAAGACCAAGTGTTTCAGGAATGCACAAACATCTTTGAGAAGGAATTACTAATCATACACGGTGAGTATAAAATGTGGGATTTTAAAAAACTTACTAAGGAGCCTAACGGCTAAGTCACGGGTTAAGTGATCACATGCGGTGACACATAAGTTTAAGATAAGTATCCCCAAGGAAATACTCAAGAGGAGTTCTACTAAGGATCTTGTGAAAGCAAGCATTAAGTTATGTGGTTATAAAGAGGAAGCCGTAAGCTTAAAGTGATATTCGTATTGACATTGAAAAGTACTTGAGGAGGACCTTGTTTCAAGTCTTGCAGTTTCAAGTCCAAACTGTAGATTGGTTTAGGGAGAATGATGTCACATTAGTATGGAAGAATAGAACAAAGGATGATTGAAGATAATCTAGATAATGAAGTCCGATAATGAAAAAGTTCCTAATGTAGTATGGAAATTAGAACTCAAAAATGCTTGAGGCATGCATGATTCGAATGAGTCTAAGTTTTTGGTGACTCATTAAAGTCAAAATGCAATAAAGATATAATATATATATGTTAGACCTATGAAGAATAATTGAGAAATAAGGATGCCTTTTAGGGATTATGGTATTGCGTAAGATGCAATGATCCAATAAAGATAAACCTTTGAAAGATCAATGACATTATAAAGCATATACGAATACCGGATTACAATTTAATGCAAATGACATTTAGCAAGTGAGATGTGATTAATGACATTGTGATGCAAGGATATATAGTACAATGAAACTCAAGCATAAAATTGGAAATGATATAAACAATATGAAGTTATGCATAGGCATAACAAGAATGTTGACATGCACTATGAGAATTATTATATTGAATCTTCGATAGGGATGGGGATGAATAAAGGGAGATGTAGTCCAAGGCACGCGAACACATGGATCCCTATGCGTAATGAGGAATGTTGACATTTGGAAATGCAAGTACATACGTATATGTGAAATTGATGACTTGACCAACTGAGGTGAAGAATTGTTCTCAGTAATTTGAGATTTGTACTTTATGTATTTGATGAGTTGCATAAATGGTACAACGGCAAAAAGTCCCATTAGCAGTTAAACTATGATGATATAAAAAAGTTTGGGAAAAATAGTCCGAGAAATGAGATTAAAGAAATGTAATTCATAGCGTGGGAATAATTGAAGTATGTGGTGTAAATGCAAGATAAAGTTGAAGCATGTGGGAATAATTGACGGCATTAACCTTTCTCGACGTTGAGACTATGTACAGGAATGAATATGGCATGTTAATGATGCTGTAAGCTACATAATAGTGTATAAGGATAGGAATGAATGAATGATGAGAAGTTTGACAAGGAATGAAGTAATAAGATGGTGATTGGTATACATAAGTAAGTATAAAATGTGATTGAAATCAGTATGATTAAGATGGAGATATGGTTCAAATTTAATGATGAGGATAACGCCATACTCAACGTCTTAAAATAAGAGATAATGATCGTGAAGGGTACCATCGATTTGATTCTAAAGGTTGATAACAGACATAAGTGAAACATTCTAGTCGAACTAGAGGTAAACGAGGTGAATGAATGACTGGAGGTTTGACAAGAATCGAAATAAAGATATGTTTGAGGTTAGTGAAGGAATTAAAGGCATACTTGGGATCTTAGTGATAAGAAAGAACAATTGAGAAAGGTATCGTGGTTTTGACTCAAAGATGATAATAGATATAAGATACGTACCCTGATCTTGTAAAGTGTTCTACTCAAATTGAAGGTAATGAAGTGCGTAAATCAAAATTCCCTACGAAGAAGGAAATAGAATAAGATCATTGAGGGAGATTAACAACCCAACATTGAGGAAATTTCGAGGACGAATTTTATTTGAGTGGGGGAGACTGTAATGCCTTGTACTTTGATATGGTGACTAATAAAGCTTATTGGACGCCAATTGAGGTTAATTATAATATTTAGAAGTGATGAAAGATGAAATGAATATTTTGGAATAAAATATTTCGCATGCAAGGAAATAATAATAAAATAATAATATTTTTATAGAGGAAGAATTTACGAGATAAAAAGTGATTCAGAAGTAAATTGAGGCATAATAAGGTATTTTGGGTACCAAGGAGATAAGAGGAGACAAGAGGAAATTTTTAGAATAAAATAATATTTTATTAATAAAATATTAATATTTTATTCAGTGTAGAAAGTTTTCATGAAGGAGGAGTATATGGTCAATCTAAGTGGGGAAAAAGAAGAATGAGAAAAATTTCGAAGAAAAATGACATTAATAGGGCCGCGTGTCTTTATTAAGTAAAGATAGTGCGGGTAAACAAATATTTTAAATATTATGGAGACACCGCGTTGGAGTACAAACATTATACTTTGTTTGTACATGTGTAGAAGAAGATAATAGAAGGAAATTGGAGTTAAATGAGTGTTGGGATGACTAAATTAAAAAGGGAAGAAACTTGAAGGGCAAAATGGTAATTTTACATAAAGTTTGGTCAAAGCTTCCAAAAGAAGCTTTGACTCTCATCTTTATTAGCCCAAAACCGTCCTTATCTCCTCTAGTAAGATATTTTCTTCTCCTTCCTGAAGCTTCCAATGCCATTTTCATGTCAAGTTCATGAAAATCAATTTTTTTTCATGTCATTTTGCTTGTTTCTTCTCATTTCCTTTCTTTTCTTAATTCTTTCTTCTCCAAACTTCTTGGGTGCTAAACCTGAAGCCTTTAACCCCAATTTCCAGCACATCCAAACCCTAGGAGAAGAAGAAAGAAAAAGAGAGAAAGGAAGAAAAAGCTTGGTTTTGTAATTCAAGCAAGCTAAGGTAAGGATTTTTGTGTTTTAAGTTCATGGTTGGTTAAATCCTTGGAAAAATAATGAGTGAATCATTTTGTGGCAGCTATGGTGGCCATGGGTGTGAGGGAATTATGAATTTTGTTGGGTGAAATCCAAGCTAAAACCAAGTGCTATGCTTCATGCTATAATTTGAAGGCTATGATTGGTTTACTATGGTGAGAATGATTGTGCGCAATATGTAGTGTTATTGTGTTGTCATGGGTATGATCGGAAGGTAATTATATTAACTGGAAATTTGGAAAAGAAATGAATTTTGTGGATATATGTGTTGTTAGGAAAAGCTTAAAAGGGTTATGGATGTTGGTGCATATGAATGGATATTGATGTTATACTTGGTGGTAACATGTAAATGAGAATAGTGTTACATGTAAACTTAGAAAGTGTTTGATGGAAATAAATTTGTAGTTGCTGCCATATGTTAGCTAATTGTTGTGGAAATGATGGTTAAACTTGATAAATATCCTTAAACAAGGTTAATATATGTGTTAGAGTTATAAACAAGTTGTCGGTATCTATAATCTAAAGAATTACACAAGTAAAGGATATAGGCAACTTTGGTAAAAATGTGTCAAGATATAAGTTAGTTGAATAAGGATTCATGATGGAAGGAAAAAAAGCAGTAGGAATGATGTACACTAAAGGTATTGCATTTGTATGGTTGCTAGGAAGTGCAAAGGTAAAGTTAGAGTACTGTGGTGGTGTGCCGAGGGAAACAACGAGCGATCGACAAGTAGGAATAGCTAGATACACCTTCAAACAATTAGCGATGTAATGTCCCACTATCATAAGGTGAGTGAACTTGCATTCAAATGTGTTGGGATATACACATTTATGTTTGATTGAATCCCTTAAAACGTTTTATTTGTTTTTCTTCAAAAACTCGCATGGGAACAAGCCCTTGTGAAATGTTTTTATGTTATGAAATGGATAGTGTGATGAATCCATGTGTTTTTGTATAATATTGATATATATATATATATATATACTATGTCATAACCGGTACATTGTGTGACAAAATGCAACCATGCATGTGCAGGGTGAGTGTGCACTTGCCGTTGATGACTGTGGTAAGGGAGATGGATGGTGATATTGCCCGTGTACATGATGTGGGGGGAGGCACACGATGGCATTGGCTGTGCATGATGAGGGGGGATGCACACAATGATGATATCGCTTGTGCATGATGTGGGGGGATGCATAAAGCAATGATATTGCTTGTGCACGATGTGGGGGGAAGCACACGATGACTCCGGCTATGTGCGCGATGTGGGGGGATGCACATGAGCTGGGTGAGATGGTGGTGTAAGTGCTTATATATATACATAGTTACTATATATAGATGTTTGGATTTAATATGTGATTGCATTGACTGTTGAAAACTTGAGTATTGTCAATGTGTTCAATTTAATGTACAATGTGGCATGAGTGGATTTTTCTAGTGGCAGTGAAAGCCCCTTGGATTTTATCTAGCCAGAATTTCGTTGCAGTGAGAATGCCTTTTCGTTGTGGTGAGAGTCAATCTATTATGCTTGACTTGCTTGAATTCTACTAAAGTTTTCACTTTTCAACTTCTTTGTTGTCATGGGTCTTTCGTCATTAAGTGACTAAATGATAAGGATTTGAATAAGGGGTTTTTGATAAGAAATAAGCTAAATTGCATTGTTTTTGGAACTTAATTGCATCATGNTATGTGTATATGATACTTGATGTGAAATATTAAGATTCATTTGTTAATGTATGTATGTATATAATGGTTGATGATGCCATTATGAATGCATGATTGGGTTTATGAATTGTTTTTAAAGGAACTATATTTGAACGCTACGAATTGTGGATTTTAAAGAAATGTGGATCAATGTATAAGATTATATAAATAAGCTAGCTTAGGCTTAGTGGCCTGAGCCCATTGGACGCTTGCGCCGGTCATGGCCCGGAAATTGGGCTGCTACAAAATGGTTCATGACGAACAAGCTAAGAAAGAAGTAGCTCAAGCAAAAACACAGCAAGCCACATATGCACTATCACAAACAGCAGAGAAGCAGACTGCGAAAGGAAAAAAGAAAACTACTGCAGCCCCACAAACTAAACCAAAACCACTTGGTAAAGGCATCAAGAGAAAGGCAACCAAGACAAAATTCCTTAAAAGAAGAAAATCCTCCAAAATTGCTGAAAAGTCTAAACTAGCAACTATCTCTTCTCCTCAAGAACCTTTGGAAGTTTTTGACAAATCCTCACCTAAACCTCCACCACAAAAATCACCACCAGAACCTTCTCCTAAACCCCTCTATGTCAAATATTTCACTGATGATGAATCCTTTCCCTCATCCTCTTCAGAAGATAATTAAACATCCTTGAGTGTTGATGATGACAAAAAGGTGGAGAAGTATGGTAGGGGCCTTAGGGGAGAAATTATGGAAAGATTAAGGGAGATAGGAAGTATAAACTATCTAGGGGCAATTTCAGAAAAGTAACTGTTATTTTTTGGCTTTCTACTATTTTTTGTCCTACTGACTGTTGAACACTTGAATTTAACCTTGTTGTTTATGTTTTTGTGTGTAAAATGGGATGCTAATATGTTTATGTTATTTGGTTGTTGATAATTGAATATTTGATGATGTCTTACTGTCTATGGTATTTTGACTGCTGCTGTTAAAAATTTGGTGCTGTACTGATATTGGGATATTTTGCTGATGACTAATTTTTATTATGACATTGAGAATGGAATGTGTTTGTGAATACATATGGCTGCTAGGTATATTATATCTGTTGAATGTTTAATGGTATAGACAAAATATGGTAACAATATATTGTTGACAGACACTGCTTAAATACTGATGATAATCTGTAAACATTCACCTGTTGTCAATCACTTTATATTTTTGCATATATATACTCTGAATGTATAGTGTCATTTTCTATGTGACATGAATAAAATTTGCTGGAATGAATAAGTAAAATAAGCACACACTAAAGGGGAGCACACACTTAGGGGGAGCAATCCTCCATTTTCTGCAAAACTAAAAAGAATAAAAAGACATTGTGCTGTTAATCAAGGAATGTTTTGTCATCATCAAAAAGAGGGAGATTGTTAGCTCTATTAGTTTTTGATGATAATAAAATATTCCCATTCATTTGTATCTAATATCTCTACTTAAGTGTGCAGGACAAAAATTGTATGGAAATAATAAATCAATCCGTCAAAAGTGTATATAAAAAATCACATGAATGAGGAAAAATGATTTATCAACAAAAAGAAAGGTCCTTAGTTGAATAATGAAGAGTATTGGTTGGCTAAAATTCAAATTGGAGAAATGGCAGGTTGAAGAATACTTAGAAACAGAACTGACTTAGTCGACCAAGAAATAAGTTATTCGACTAAGTGCTCTCTGCTTGAAATTGAGACCAGAAGATAGAACCAACTTAATTGACTAAAAAGGAAGTTAGTCGACTAAGAGCTCTCTATCTGCAATTTGAAACTTAATCTCAACTGTTTCCAATGGCCATAAACTGCCAAACTGCCATCAGAGTTGTTTCTCTAAGTATAAAAGTGTCTTCCAATGGGTAGAAAACATATAGAGAGAAGATTGAAGGCTTGCAAGTCCGAAAAAGAGCTGAAGAACTAGAAAACACTTACTGTACTCTCACTGCACTCAACACCTATCTTTGTAATTGTGATATGCCCTTAACCTTGTACCACTTAGATCAACCTTGTGATCATAGGTACACTCTTTTTACTTTTCTTCTTGTATTCTTAGAGTGAACAAGTCACTCTAAGTGATTATTTCAAGCTAGGATCACTTGATTATGTTAAGGTTCTAACTTAACCTTGAAAAGTTAGGTGTTTGGGCTTTAGTTGATCCCAATAAAAACTACTGTGAAAAGTTTTGGTTGAGCCTTGTAAAAGCCATTGTAAAAGCTTGGTGAAAGCTTGTGAATTTCACCGGTTCATAGTGGATTTGTTTAGAAAATCCTTGGTTGAACAATTAAGGTAGTGGATTTAAGTTTTGGACCGAACCACTCTAAATTCCTGCGCATTATCTACTTTGTTTTTTAATTTCATTGCTTTTCAAATTAGTTTCTCATCTTGCCAAGAGCCAAAAAGTGCTATTCAGCCCCCTCTAGCACATTAATTTGGGACCAATAGGCCTTATCAATGATCTAAACATGTATTGCAGTGTTATCACTTGATCAAGGAAATCATTAGGAGATGTGATATTAATATAGAAAGAGTACCCAAGGATGACAACCTAGTTGACTGTCTCACTAAAGTTCTATACCAACATAAACATGATCGCCATTAGGAGGGCTTTGGTATAGATAAATAAGGGATTGGCTTTAGTGCTAGTGAGAGATTGTTAGTGTAAGCCTTGTAAGCCAATCGATGTTATGCTTCTAAAACACTACATGAATTAGTCATATTTCATATTAAATACATTATGGATATTTTATATAATGTATGAGGTATTCCTTTATCCATGAGTTTATTTATAAAGAGTTATGAGAGACTGATGTAGATAAAGTCTTTGAAACATAATGGCATTCTTATGCATCAAAGCCTTGTTCCTAAATATGTTCTTGGGTATTGTATTGTCAAGAATAAGGACATTGACAATTGTCACATCCCATTTCCTGAAAGGATCATGATCGACAGATGAACCTAGATGGGTATAGCCTGCTATGCCCGGGGAAGCCTCTCTAGCATTCATCATTAAACATACATCATTGCTTAAGCATACATAAACATCATAAATATACGTTGTCATCACATGCATGCGTACATAGGCAACATACACAGTTATAATATTTCTCAACATAAGTAATGTATGTGTAACATCTCATAAACATTAGAGTGCCACTATCTTAGTGCATAAATTCATTCATCTACACCCTTGGGTGTCTATATAGGCTCTTGAGCCACTTTTACACATTTATCCATAATATTCATAAAGTAAGTGCCAAAAGTTTGCTACATCACCATAAACATGTTCAATATCCATAAACATAAACATGAAGTAAAAAACGACCCGTCAACAAAACATGACACGACCTTTAGGCTATAAGTGGTGTCAGAACCTAATTTCTGGGTCATGATCGTCGTAAAGGCCCAATGGGCTCAACCCACTAAGCCCAAGCAAGCCTATTTATATAATCTGTACATTAATCCATGTGCCTTTAAAATCCAAAATTCGTAATGTTCAAATATAATTCATTTGAAAACAATTCATAAGATAGAATTATGTATTCATAATGGCATCATCAACCATAATATACATATATGGCTTGACAAATGAATCTTAGCATTTCACATCAAGCATTCATATACACATAATTAGACCTTGACCATCAACGGAGTGACTCTGGGCACAGTTGTTAACATTTAGTGTCATGGTAAACCTACTGAGCAATGGATAGGAAGGAGCACCTCGTCCTAGGACCAATCACCTTTAACTCAGAAAACCTAAAACATGAAGTTTAAAAACATGAGTATAAACCCAGTGAGTGAACATAAGAAGGGAACAAGCAACGTTAAGGTAGGTTTAGAAATCATGATGCACTTAAGTTAAAAACAATGCAGTTTAGTTTATTTCTTATTAAAAACCCCTCATTCAAATCCTTGGTTGTTTAACCACTTGATGATGAAGGATCCATGAACAACAAAGAAGTTGAAAAGTGAAAACTTTAGTAGAATTCAAGCAAGTCAAGCCCAATAAATTGATTCCCACCGCAGCGAAAAGGCATTCTCCCTGCAATAAAATTGTAGCTAGATATAATCTAAGGGGTTTTCACTACCACAAGGAAAATCCACTCATGTCACATTGTACATTAAATCAAGCACATTGACAATAATCAAGTTCTCTCAATATTCAATGAAGTCACATATTATTTTCATAACCTTTTCTATAGCATAAAAAAACATATTTATAACATATGTATATACAAGCATCTATACAACCACCACCTCACCCAGCTCATATGCACTCTGCACCGTACATAGCTGGAGTCATTGTGTGCACCCCCACATCACGCACAACTAATGCCATCATGTGCTCCCCCCACATCACGCACATGGCATATATCATCATCGTGTGCACCCCTAGATTGGGCACAACTAATGCCATCATGTGCTCCCCCCATATCCCGCACATGGCATATATCATCATCCACACTTCCTCGCCCCGTCATCACCGGCATGTGCAACCCCCACATCGGGCACATGCGCGGTTATAATTATCAAACCATATTAACTATCAATAAACAACATATAAATATCAACAAAATATGGGAGAACAAGGATTCATCATATTACACATTCATAACATATAACGTTTCATCAAGGGCTTGTTCCCATGCAAATTTTAAGAAAACCAGTAAAATAATTCAAGTGGTTCAATCAAGCATATAATCATTTATTCCCAAACATTTTAATGCAAGTTCACTCACCTTACGATAGCGAGATGTTACATCGCTATTAGTTTGGAGGCGCATCTAGCTATTGCTACTTTTCGGTCGCTCGTTATTTCCTCCGGCACGCTACAACAGTACACTACCTTTACTTTTGTACTTCCTAGCAACAATCCAAATTCAATATCTTTAGTGTACCTCATTTTTACTTCTCTTTTTCCTTCAATCCTGAATCCTTATTTGACTAACTTATATCTTAACACATTCTTTACCAAAGTGGCCTTTATCCTTTACTTGCGTAATTCTTTAGATTATGGATACCGACAACTTATTTATGACTCTAGCACATATATAAATCTTGTCTAAGGATATTTATCAAGTTCATCCATCATTTCCACAATAATTACCTAGCATATGGCAGTAACTATAAATTTACTTCCATCAAACATTTTCTAAGTCTACATGTACCACCATCCTCATTTACATGTTGCCACCGAGCATAATATTAATATTCATTCATGCACACCAACATCCATAACCTTTTAAACCTTTCCTAACAACACATATCAACACACCAAATTGTAGCATTAAGCTTACCACTTGGTTTTAGCTTGGATTTCACCCAACAAAATTCATAATTTCCTCACACCCATGGTCACCATAGTTGCCACAAAATGATTCACACATCATTTTTCCAAAGATTTAACCAACCATGAGCTTAAAACACAAAAACCCTTACCTTATGTATCTTGAATCTTGAAACCCACTTCATATTTCTTCAGTTACTCTTGAATCACTTACTACCCCAGCCTTCCACATTTCTCTCCTTTCTTTCCTTAGCTGATTCTCTCTATTTTTCTCTTCAATTGCATGGGAGTCAAGTGAAAATGGGGTGGAAGTATGGTAATGGCATGGGAGGAAGGAGATGGAGAAGAAGAAATGCCATCTTGAAGAGATAAGGATCAGCCAAGGATAAGGATGAAGAGTTGAAAGGTTTAACCATTTTAATGGCAAAATTATCATTTTGCCCTCCAAGGTTTTCACCCTTTTTAATTGTATCCTCCCACAATCTTTTAATTCCAAATTCCTTCCATTTTCTTCATTTACACTTGTACAAATGAAATATAAAGTTTTAACTCCGATGCGGTGTGCCCATAATATTTAAAATATTTATCTACCCACGTTATCTTTATTTAATAAAGGCACGTGGGCCTCATTAACGTCATTTTTCTCTAAAATTTCCTCGTTTGTCTTCTCCCCCACTTAGATTGACCATATACTCCCTTTTCATGAAAAATTACGGTACTGAATAAAATATTAATATTTTAATATTATTTTATTCTAAAATTTTCCACTTGTCTCCTTGGCACCCAAAACACCTTGTTATACTCCGAATCACTTTTTATCTTGCTAATTCATCCTCAGTAAAAACATTATTATTATTTTATTATTGTTTCCTCGCTTGTTAAATATTTTATGTTAAAATACTCTTTTCACCTTTCATCACTTTTAAACATTCCAATTAACCTCAATTAGCATTCGATAAGCTTTATTAGCCACCATAACAAAGTACGGGATATTACAATCTCCCCCACTTAAATAGGATTCATCCTTGAATTCTCTTCAATATCGAGTTGTTAATCTCACTCAATGATCATATTCCATTTCCTTCTTTGTAAGGAATTTGATTTACGCATCTCATTATCTTCAATTTCACTAGAATACTTTACTAGGTCTGGGTACGTAACTTTTATCTATTATCATCTTTGAGTCAAAACCACGGTCCCCTTCTCAACTATTCTTTCTTATCACTAAGATCCCAAGTATGCCTTTAATTTCGTTACTAACCTCAAACATATCTTTATTTTGATTATTGTCAAACCTCCAGTCATTCATTCACCTTGTTTACCTCCAGTTTGACTAGAATGCTTCACTTATGTCTGTTATCATCCTTTAGAATCAAATCGGTGGTACCCTTCACGATCATTATCTCTTATTTTAAAACGTTGAGTATGCCATTATCACCATCATTAAATTTGAACCGTAACTCCATCTTAATGATACCGATTTCAATCACATTTTATACTGACTTATGTATACCAATCACCATCTTATTACTTCATTACTTGTCAAACTTCTCGACATTCATTCATTCATCCTATCCTCATACATTATTATGTAGCTTATAGTATTATTAACACGCCATATTCATTCCTGTACGTATTCCCAATGTTGGGGGAGGTTAACGGCTTCAATTATTCCCACATACTCATGTTTACCTTGTATTTCTGCAATTTCAATCTTCATAATCATATTAGTCCATCTTGTATGGCTTAACCACGTTATAGATTACATTTCCTTGGTATCATTTCCTTAACTATTTCTCCAAAATATTTTATATCAACATAGCTCAACTTCTGATGGGATATTTTATCGTTGTACTATCTATACAACTCATCAATTATTGAGTTCAAAGCTCGAATCACTAAGAACAATTCTTCACTTCAGTTGGGCACATCATTAAATCCACACATACGTACGTATCCACACATTTAAGTATCATCCTTCCTTATTAAGTGTGGGGATCCTTGTTTTCAAGTGCCTTCAGACTAATTTCTCTTTGTTTGCTTCCATCCATAGCCAAGATTTAATATGATAATCTTCATAGTTCATGTCAACGCTCTCATATTTAATGTATGAGCATTGGGGTATAATCAATTTTAGATTACCTTTTTTATATGTTTAAATCACCATTCCACTCGCATCTTACCGTAAGTTATCTCTTACGTAATCCATAAGAATTCTCATTATGCCTATGCATAGCTTCACGTCTTTTACATGGCCATACTCTTTTCTTATCATTTCCAATTATCTTCTTAAATATCATTATACTATATATCCTTGCATCATAATCTCATTAGTCACCTCTCACTTGCCAAATGTCATTTTCATTAAATTGCAATCCGGTATTCGTATATGCTTTATAACCATGTTGATCCTTTAAAGATTTATCTCTTACTTAATCATTGCATCTTATGTAATATCACAATCCCTACAAGCCATCCTTTTATTTCAATTATCTTTCATGCCTGTAACATATAGATTATATCCTTTTTGCAATTCGAGATTAACCAGTCACTTAAGACTTAGATTCATTTGGATCATGCCTGCCTCATGTGTTTTTAAACTCCAATCATACATTAAGAGGTTTTCATTATCTGACTTCATTATCAAGATTATCTCCAATCATCTTCTGCACTACTCTTTCAGACAAATATAACATCATTCTTCCTTAGCCAATTAACTATATGTACTCAAAATTACAAGACTAGAAATAAAGTTCTTCTCAAGTACCTTTCAATGTCAATGTGAGTATCACTTTCAGCTTACAGCTTCCCTTTTTGTAACAACATAACTTAATGCTTGTTTTCACAAGATGCATAGCAGGATTCCTTTTGAGTATTTCCTTGCAGATACCCACCTTAAACTTATATCTCACCATATATAATTATTTAACTTGTGGTTTAGCCATTAGGCTCTTTAGCAAGATTAAATTTTCCAGATGTTATACTTGCCACGTATGATTGGTATATCCTTTTCAACGATGTTGATGCATTCCTAAAACACTTAATCACTTATTGGCTCTTTAATCTTCCAAGCATATCATTCCGAAAAGGCATGCACTTATTCACCAAGATATTTAAATGCATGCTCAACTATTCATACTTCAATTTATCCCCAAGGGTTTCTAGCATGCCACGTAATCGGCCTTGTATTGTTACTAATCCTCTTCATTCAACTAAATCATGACAAGATTTGTAAATCTTCATAGCAATACTTTATATTAACTCATTTGCTATGCTACCATTGTAATCCTTTATTCACAATTTCATACTTGGTATTGACATCCCTTGTCAATGTCTCATACATTCATCTAACCTTTCACTCACTTTTTCCTTAGCCTTTAACAAGGCTTAATCTCTTGTCTTCTTTATTTCTTAAGATTTGACTTTAGTCAACATATTATTCATTTTAATACTCCACATGGTAATTTATCTTAATGTAGCCATCTCAAGAACTCTTTAACTCTTTTTTCTTTTACATGTCAAAGGCACTAAATAAACCTTTCAATTCCCTCATATAAACACTTTTCCACGAACTTAAAACTCCAAATAACTAAGCTCAACATCAAAACCAATGACCATGATTCAACTTGTGAGTTTCATCTTCATACCACTCACAATTTGCTTGCGCTTCCCAGCCATGAAGGGTTTTTAACACGGTAGCATTGGGCAGTCAGCGCTGCGGAGTTGCAACTACTAGAATTTTTTTTTTTTTACTTTATTGAAGCAATTCTTCTACCTTTAAGGCTACCGCACCAATCATTCTCAACCGCATAGGTTCCTTTTAATCCCATACCACAATTTCCATCAGCATGTGTATCTTCATTTTGCTTATCATATGCATTAGGCGAAGTCAATACTTTCAACTCATATTATCCTTTAACACTCATCATCAATCATTAAGTCCCACCTTAAGACATCCCCTCCATATTGTGTAATGACTTCACAAGATATATATACAGAACCACACACATAACTACTCATTATTTATGACATCCCACAATTCTTATCATCCCAAATTAATTGTCTTTCTTGTCTTGTAACTCAAATATTTTATTGACATTTCAGTACAAACAACCATGGAAATAGTTCATCTTTTCCACACCTTATACCTACAATCCTTACTAATGAAGAATTCATCTTCCTCAAGCTCCATCATTTACCCCCAACGGTCTATATTTGTGCCAAATTATCAATTTATAATGTCATGGCACCATGTGCCTCAATTCTTACCACCAATCGTACTTTATAAGAAACAATTAAAAGACTTACATATCTTTTTCTTCTTTTATGCATTGCACAACTCTTTTGTACCTACCTACACACTACAGATACTTGACCAACGAATTATCCTTTTTGACCCTTTTCCTGTTTATCCAGCATATACCCTTAACATTTCTCATCCATAGGAATATCGAGTTATAATTTCCTCAATACATAAGTTTACAATCCTTGACTTAATCACATTAACCATTCAAGGTGTCATATATAGTCTCATTAATTTCTCTCATATCCTCCCGAATTATAGCTGCAATTGAGATTTCAAATTTCACATTTCCACGATTAATCAGTAATCGCTTGTTAGGTCTTGTAGTTGCTTGTACCATTAATGACTTTCTACATCAACCTTTAATAGTTATCTATGGCGACCAACCACACCACTCAGGTGAATATCCTTGTTCAATAATTATATTGCTAGTCCACCTCTATCATACCAAAAGATTACCATATGCACCACGTCATTTAAACAGCTACTTCATAATCCGTTTGAGTCACATGAAAATAAAAGCCAAACTCTTAAGTCCTTTATACAGATAACTACTACTACTTCATTTACACCACGTCTTTCTAGACTTAAAGTAATACAAAATTCAACGAAAATACTAAGTGTCCTTAAGATCTTCGTTGCCTTGATTCGAACACATTGTACATTAAATCAAGGACATTGAAAATAATCAAGTTTTTCTCAATATTCAATGCAGTCACATATTATTTTCATAACCTTTTCTATAGCATATAAAAAACATATTTATAGCATATATATATACAAGCATGTATACAACCACCACCTCACCCAGTTCATGTGCACTCCGCACCGCACATAGCCGGGGTCATCATGTGCACCCCCACATCGCGCACAACTAATGCCATCATGTGCTCCCCCCCACATTGTGCACATGGCATATATCATCATCATCGTGTGCACCCCCACATCTCGCACAACTAATGCCATCATGTGCTTCCCCCACATCGTGCACATTGCATATATCATCATCATCGTGTGCACTCCCACATCGTGCACAACTAATTCCATCATGTGCTCCCCCCACATCCCGCACATGGCATATATCATCATCCACACTCCCTCACCCCCTCATCACCAGCATGTGCAACCCCCACATCGGGCACATGCGCAGTTATAATTATCACACCATATTAACTATCAATATACAACATATATATATCAACATAATATGGGAGCACAAGGATTCATCATATTACACATTCATAACATATAACGTTTCATCAAGGGCTTGTTCTTATGCAAATTTTAAGAAAAACCAGTAAAATAATTTTAGTGGTTCAATCAAGCATATAATCATTTATTCCAAAATATTTTAATGCAAGTTCACTCACCTTACGATAGCAGGATGTTACAACACTATTAGTTCGGAGGCGTATCTAGCTATTGCTACTTTCTGGTAGCTCGTTATTTCCTCCGGCACGCTACCACAGTACACTATCTTTACTTTTGTACTTCCTAGCAACAATCCAAATTCAAAATCTTTAGTGTACCTCATTTCTACTTCTCTTTTTCCTTCAATCATGAATCCTTATTCAACTAACTTATATCTTGACACATTCTTTATCAAAGTGGCCTTTATCCTTTACTTCCATAATTCTTTAGATTATGGATATCGGTGTCACGACCCAAATTTCGGGCCATGACCGGCGCATGGGCCCAATGGACATAGTCCACTAAACCCAAGTAAGCCTATCAATCTGACATGTTCATCATTCCATCATAAACTACTAAGTCACATTTCATAACTTAGGATCAAAGTAATATGAAACAATGCCAACTCATACTGGCATACCAATTAAGTGTACATTGCCTACAACATGTATCTTAATAATTTACATCAAGTTTGTCTATACATCTCAAAAAGAAGACTTTATTTCCAACAGAGGGACTCGGATGAATGTACAGCTATTGAATGTCAAGACACCTACAAAAATATGGATAAAAGTCTACAAGGACACCTCGTCCTAGTTACCGGTTGCCTCGTGATATGAAAACATGAAGTTGAAAACAGTGAGTATAAACCTAGTGAGTGAACAAGGAAGGGAACAAGCAATAACAAAGGAGAATTTAAAATCATGATGCACTTGTTTCAAAACAATGCAATTTAGTTCCATTCATATTAAAAACCCCTCATCAAACCCTTAGATGATTAATCGTTTAAAAATCCCATACATAACGAACCATTTCAAGAATGAAAGCTTCAATATTTCACAAGCAAGTCAAATACGACAACGAATCTTCGCTATAGCGACATTGGGATTAAGTTATTAGCCGAACGAGGGCTTCTCAACTGGCCGAGGGTTTCTCACTAAACGTCCTCATTTTAAATTTAACTTATTTAGTCCTTAATGTTGGAAGTCCATGCTCAGATATGGTAGCGAAAAAGTTAAAAATAGGGCAGTAATTGGACAAGATAGGAGACAAAACAGAAAGTTTTTCGCTGCAACATAATTGTAACCTAAAAACAGAAAGTTTCTCGCTACAGTGAGAATGAATTTCGCTACAGCGAGAAGCTATAGTGTCATTCTCGTTGTAGCAAAAATGCATTCTCGCTGCAGCAAGTTTTCAGCCAGTTTACCCCCTCCAAACCCAAGAGTTTCTCGCTGCAGCGAAAATGATTCTCGTTGCAGCGACAAATAAAGCACCAATGAAAAATTTTCCCTTATTCCCAAAGAAAAACCACCCTGCTGAAATGTCCAAACCAACATGAAGTGCATGACAATTTTCCAAGGTTTAACTTGTCAAGTTTCACATGCATTACAACCATATACCATTACTCATTAATTTCCTATAGCACACATATTTACATATGTATATATGTATACGTATACCCATCATCATCATGCACACCATCACATCATCATCATCACCAGCTCATGCGCACTCCCTACTCGCACATGGTTCGGTCATCACCAGGTTATGCGCACTCTCTACTCTCACATAACTGGGTCATCCTCGGCTTATGTGCACTCCCTACTTGCACATAGCCGAGTCAATATAATTACACAACACTATATTCAAACATATATGTATATCAACATAATGCTGCAGTATAGAGATTCATGATAACCATATGTCATAACATAAAATCGATTTATCAAAGGCTTGTTCCCAAGGCACTTGTTTTAACAAAAGTTCTATAGAATCATTCAAATACTTTGTACAAAACGGTCATAGTCCCAAAATAATTTTTATAGGCAGTCCACTCACCGATATATTGTTGAGCCTTTAGATGACTCTAATTCCCTTAATTGTCCAAATGGGATGATGGGGCTTCCTTGAAACCTACCTTCACATTAACATCACCGTTATGTTAATTCACATACTATAAACCCTAAAAGCTATCTCTTAGCTAGCCTTTAATTGTCACTTTAAATGGTTATCTATGTTGACTATCTAAATCACTCTAAAATGAATGAACATCCTCAACAATAAAACAACTCATAATCTAATTTACTAGCCATTATCCACAACTAAAAACCAAGCTTAGTGCATCACTCACCCTAGGGTTTCTTTGTAGTTGAATTCTCTTCCAATAACTTCCAAACAAATGGTGTATTTCTTTTTTTCTCTCTCTAGAATGCCCAGCTAGTGAGAGAAAGTATGGAAATTTGATTTATCAAGGGTTTTGAAGTGAGAGAATGAAAGAATACAAGGGTTCTAGTCAAAAGGGCTCAAAGATATGAAAACTAAGGCTAGAGAGAGAAAATTATGCAAGCTCCATATCAAGCTTCCATGGAGGTTGCAAGCAACGTGAGATGGAAAAAGAAAAAGAAGAAGACAAAGCTGTTGGAAAAATGGGAGAAGAAGCTGCTGGAAACAAGATATTTATAGCTCAAATTTATCCATTCCCTTGAAATTACCAAATTGCCCCTCCACCAATTAACTTACTCCCCTCTAACCTTTTCTGAAATCTTTTTACTCCTTTGACATTGGGATAAGGTCCATAATGGTCTAGACATACTCGGGTTCATAAAAACTTAAAATTCTAACTCGAGATGAAAAATGACCATTTTGCCCCTGTTATGAAAATCATCAAAAAGTTTTGTTTCCTTGTCATTTTACCCATATTTTCATCATTCATTTATGCCTTAGGCCTACTTAGGCCTTAATATTATTTAAAACTTACTTTTATGGGTTTGGTAAGGAAATGACGAAATTACATTTAATTAGGGATATCGCGTATACTTCCCTTTACAAGTCTATAAAGGTCAAGGTCTCACAACTGGCAACTTATTTATGACTCTAGCACATATATAAATCTTGTCTAAGGATGTTTATCAAGTTCATCTATCATTTCCACAATAATTACCTAGCATATGGCAGTAACTATAAATTTACTTCCATCAAATATTTTATAAGTCTACATGTACCACCATCCTCATTTACATGTTGCCACCAAGCATAACATTAATATTCATTCATGCACACCAACATCCATAACCTTTTCAACCTTTCCTAACAACACATATCTACACACCAAACTTCCAATTAATATAATTGCCTTCCAACCATAGCCATGACATCACAATAACACTACATATGCATATAATCATTCTCACAATATTAAACCAATCATAAGGTTCAAATTGTAGCATTAAGCTTACCACTTGGTTTTAGCTTGGATTTTACCTAACAAAATTCATAATTTACTCACACCTATGGTCACCATAGCTGCCACAAAATGATTCACGCATCATTTTTCCAAAGATTTAACCGACCATGAGCTTAAAACGCAAAAACCCTTACCTTATGTTTCTTGAATCTTGAGACCTACTTCATATTTCTTTAGTTACTCTTGAATCACTTACTACCCAAGCCTTCCACCTTTCTCTCCTTTCTTTCCTTAGCTAATTCTCTCTGTTTTTCTTTTCAATTGCATGGGAATGAAGTGAAAATGGGGTGGAAGTATGGAAATGGCATGGGAGGAAGGAGATGGAGAAGAAGAAATGCCATCTTGAAGAGATAAGGATCAACCAAGAATAAGGATGAAGAGTCAGGGCTTCCTTTGGAAGCTTTAACCACTTTAATGGCAAAATTATCATTTTACCCTCCAAGGTTTTCACCCTTTTTTATTGTATCCTCCCACAATCTTTTAATTTTAATTTCCTTCCATTATCTTCATTTACACATGTACAAACGAAATATAAAGTTTTAACTCCAACGCGGTGTCCCCATAATATTCAAAATATTTATTTACCTACGTTATCTTTATTTAATAAAGGCACGCAGGCCCCATTAGCGTCATCTTTCTCTGAAATTTCCTCGTTTGTCTTTTCCTCCACTTAGATTGACCATACACTCCCTTTGCATGGAAAATTACGACACTGAATAAAATATTAATATTTTAATATTATTTTATTATAAAATTTTTCACTTGTCTCTTTGGCACCCAAAACACCTTGTTATACCTCAATTCACTTCAGAATCACTTTTTCTCTTGCTAATTCATCCTCAATAAAAACATTATTATTATTTTATTATTATTTCCTTGCGTGTGAAATATTTTATTTTAAAATACTGTTTTCACCTTTCATCACTTTTAAACATTCCAATTAACCTTAATTAGCATTCAATGAGCTTTATTAGCCAACATAACAAAGTACGGGATATTAAAAGTGGTTGCTAGATCACCTACCAAAAAAGGAATGGATCACATCTTCGTGACATTGGCTACTATCAAGAGTGATATCACTAATCTACAACAAAATATATTGGGAAAATATTGTGTGAGTCACAATGACTTTGTGAGTGGATACGAGAAAGGGGCAAGCCAGGGGATAAGAATATTTCGTAAACATGCACTTGTAATCTCATGCCATTCATAAACCACTTAATCATAGAGTTCATGAAACGTGGTATTTGAACGTATTTTTAGATAGCGTTTGCATATAAAACAAGCATACATAACCTTTAGAAACCTTTTTCCCTATGAAAAACCTTCAATCAAGCTAATAAAAACAATTCTGTGACTCATCTATTAATAGATTTGGGAAATCTATTGATAAATTTGAAACAAAATACTTCATGTTGCATTCTGTTTACCATCTATCGATAAATGTTTTACATATATCAATAGATAGACTTTGAAACTTTGTTTTCTGAGAAAAATTCTACTTTTTTACCACTCCTTAAGTTCCTTTATCTCTTGGTACTATCGTTAACGCTCAATTCATTTCACTAAGCACATTCTCATGCCAATATAGAGTATAAATCATAAGTAACACTAAAATGAACTTAGCATACAACATTTCATAAATGCATGACAATCATAATCATTCACTCAACATTAAAATCCAACATTTATGATGGTTTGACCCTCATCAACCTAAGGCTGGCAATATACAATACCCATTTTGTCTTGAGCGGACAATGTACAATCTCCATTGCACCTTGGGCATTTATGATGCATCATGGGAGTGAACTCGTCACTTCATCCCAATAGTGAAATTATACCTCACTCAAATCAAGTACTCATACTCATATCATCAGATATATGGAATGTATATCACATACATGCTTACTCATCTCATAGGGTATATGGAATTTACATCATGTACACACCTAATATCATTCCTCATGTCTACTCTATTTTCTCATGTAGCATGAAAAACATGCATTACATATAAAATCCCATGGCATTCATCATGCTTTTTCAATCATATCAGTTAGTATATGCAGTACACATCATATACATAACCATAGCATTTTAGATGGAAAAATCTGCTGGGATTCGACCTTATGATCAAATATGAAAATAATCAAGAAATTAAAATATATAACGCAGCGAAATAATAAACTAGCATTTAATAAGAGAAACAATTGAATCCTACAAGATTAATGTTTGTGTTTTTCATGTAATTTTCAAATTAATTATGAACATTCATAAGTTTAAGAGTTACATACCTTGCTCTAGATATTGTAATCAAGAGCCAATTAAATCCAAAAAGGCTCATGATGAAGCAAGAAACTCTAAAAAGAATAAGACAGTCTAAAATTTTGTAACCAAAATCTTTGTTTCTTTACCTTTAGAATTTGTCAAATCTTCAGCCATCTAAGTGTTTGGCTTTTAATAGTAATCCACACAGTGACTAAATAAGACCTTCTCAAAGGTAGGATTTTACTTGTGCTAGCAAGTTTTGTTTCTAAAACCAAAAGGCCAAAATTCTTGCCAAATATTATTTTTGTCAGACAAAGAAATCTATTTTTTTTCTTTTCTTATTTTATGAAACGGTTAAGAAATGGCTGGAGGCTTAGAGTTTTAGTTTGCTAACATAACATATTTATATAGCCAAACTAAGTGGTAACCCTAGATAAAATAGTTGTATTTGAATTCAATTAAGTCCTTGTGAACTTAATTAATTTCCCACTTTATTTTGGTCTATTCTAATTAAGTCCAACTTAATTGATCATCCTTATTTAATCTCAATTATGTCACTTAATGTGTGTAACCCATTAGGCTTCTAACATGTTGGAAACAAAAATAAATCCTAATCAAATATCAATTTGATAATTGATTTATATTAATAGATCATGAGCGGCATCTAGTAATACATTATGACCACCCAAATGTTAAAGAGTCAATTAAAGTATTTGACAAAGCCCTTAAATGATAAGCCTCTCAATGCAATACAGTCCTTTCATCAAATATCTCGGATATGTCACAAAGCATGACTCAGTGTCTACTTATAACATTTCATATTAGTTCTCATAATTCATGACTAACTTTTTGAATTTAGGAAAGTAACTTTCCTCAAATTCATCATGCTTTGGCCAAAGACTTTATACAAGTTAATCAAGAATTGAGAACAAGTGAGATACATCTTTTCATATCACTTGGGGTGATGAACCTTCTCTTAATCTCTTATTCACCTTTGCATGCTTCATGGCATACCCAAAAGCACCATATTTAGGCATCTGGTTGCCTTCAGACTCATAGAGGTGAAATCAAAGTGTGTCAGTCCCCATACAATATGACCAGGTGTCTCAAGTTTAAGGTCTAGTTGCACGACTATCACATGAAAACATATTCCATAGACACTTAAGTGAAATACCAATTGGAGTTCTCATAGTAAGTCATGTTCAGTGAACTTGTTCTTTAACAAGCACCCACATGTTATCGTCAAGTATCCCATATACTTCAATCTATGAGATCGATTGCTTACTTCCTAAGTAAGGAAGCTTAACATGTACCAGTCTTTGAGCATTGTGAATGCCCTACCTTGACAAATGAATGACCAAGAACAATTTTAGGAATATGGCTTTGATGCATAGTGATCTCATAATTATAACAACTTTACAATTCTTTTGCAAGGCCTTTATGTTCTATGGGTTTCATCCAATTAGTACTTAATAACTCCTTATTATTGCAATAACATGAAGGAAAACCTTTATCACATATGCGTATGTGATTAAGTATGCATTAAATGACAATATATATTCTTTGACCAATCCAATTGGCTCAAGGGCATATACCAACAATCTCCCACTTGCACTTGAGTCAATTGCTAACGTATCCAATATCAAACCTTTTCTCTTAGCAACTGTGTCTCTACTGGGACAACTCAAATTGCAATAATTGGGAAAATGTTAATTTATATGTTTGACAATTTCCATTTTCCTAATTGAAATACTATTTTAGATCACAACAAGACTTTGATTCCATTATTATAGCTCTTGTTACTTTAACAACTCGGAATCATTTATTGGTTCATTAAACCAATGACCTAAATATCTATTTTTTTGTAGCCTAAACAAAAGGTTTATATTTGATTAAAGATAAAATCATGCAATTATCTTTTGTTTTGGAACCATTCCAATACAATTACTTAATAATGACTATATGTCACTTTTCAAATTTAGGATTCTCTATATGCTAAACTCCTTTAACGTGTCATCCTAAATTCTTTTGTTGAGTCCACTTTTAAGCTCTAACTCTTTAGTCCCATTTTGTTTTTCTTAGACTGGCAAATGTATCTTATACACTTTTAATGAGTAACTTATCTTGCTCCGAATAACCTTTTAATTTGCACAAAATATGTTTATCTTATTCAATGTATTTAGCTATTATGAATTTATTAAATTGAATAGAGATTATTATCTAATCATTCATGCTGGATTATTTAGTCGACTCATCTTATATAAGTAGTGCATCAATATGCATCCTACTAATAGTTTGTATTTAATGGATTCTTATGCATCCTTATGCATCTCATTAAATCAACCTTTGTGCATAGATCGTACCTATTGGATTTCATAATTTTATGACCTTGACCTTTAAAGTGTCATTAGCTCCCACTATTTATATCATGTACATAAATCTTGCCAAGTAAACTTATTTACTTTCTTTTGGGGCGTTATATCCATAACTTTTATGTATACTTACATATTATAAGTTGTTCATCATTGGTTATGGGATAAAATCCTCTCAAAGGTTAGTTCATGCGATTAACTGGGTTTAGAATGCTTTGTGATTCATCTCTTATGAATTCAATATGATAATCAATTGTTATTTAGTTCTAAGTAATCTTAATTTAGATAAATTATCTCAATAAGAATGCTCCTTAACTAAATCTATTCATAATCCTATCATGAATTCATTGAGTTATGACTCAATTTTATCTACGTCATCTCATAAATTTCCTTTTTGATTCATAATCAAAAGAAATCTCACAATGATCTTATAATTATGACTTAGTATTGATTATCATATACGCAAGGTTATATTTAAGGAGAAATAATTTAGAACAATTCCAGAATAAAATGAGATGTAGTGTAAATATATAAATATATATAAGCTAAGCATTTCATGCTAGCAAAATATAAATCTATGTTTCCTAAACGTAAGATAAAATATTCAGCCATAGGCCTAAAACCAAAACATCTCATCTTGACAATCCACGAAAACATTCAATGTTCTAAAATTATTTATTGTTCCACAATCTAATCTAGGTCGACAAGCTTGAACTCCATTAACTAAGGTTGTCCCCTTCATGATCCTATTCTTCATTACTCCTTGTCATTAGTTCCTTCAATATGTCATGCATATTAAAACCATTAATAAAGAGTAAAGTATTATATACCAAGTAGTGAAAAATAAATCATCATATGATTCATACCTGATGTGGGAGCTTCCTTTTGTTTCTTCCTTTTGATGGATTCAGGATAATCCTTCCAATTGTGCCTCGAATGCCCTAGTTTGCAGCAGAAATGGCATTTGTCATTGTCCTTGTCCTTCTTCATTCCTCTAATAGACTTCATACCTTTTGAAGTTGATGCATTTTCACCCTTGTCTTTCTTAGAAAATTTTCTTCTTTATTTTTATTTTTCTTAAAAGAGATAAAATGAACTGAAGGCTTCTCCTTCGCTATGGTGTTCTCAGCCTTAGTGAGCATATTCAATAAGCTCGAAAGGGTTACCTCAATCTTGTTCATATTGAAGTTCAACACAAACTATGAATAGCTCTCTGATAGTGAACAAATTACAAGGTCTATGCTCAAATCATGATCCATAGCCCAGCCCAACTGCTTAAGTCAAGTGATATATCCTATCATCTTAAGCGCATGAGGCCTTACTAGGCTTCCCTCAGATATCTTACATCAGAACAATTCCCTTGAAATGTCGAATCCCTCTATACGACTTTCCTTATCGAACATTTCTCTAAAGTTCAGGATAATATCTAAGGCATTCATAGCTTCATGTTGCTTTTGAAGATCTAGAGCCATGCTAGCCAACATCACACATGTGGCTTGATCGAGATCATCCATGTAAACTCTATAGGCTTCCTTTTCCTCATTTGTAGCATCATCGCTAGATTCCTCGGGAATAGAACCATCTAAGACATAAGCCCTTCTCTCTAGTTTCAAGACAATCTTGATATTGCAGAACTAGTAAATGATATTTGGGCTTGTCAACTTGTTTGCATCAAGTGTGCTTCTAATTGACAAACTATTCATCATGATAGGTTTATATCCTATATAAACCAACATATATGATTATTATCATTAACGTAAATTATATAATTATAAAGTCAAGATTTTGGAATTTTATATGATTATTCTTAATATTTTATTAAAATAATAGCCTTCCTCTACTATTTCAAGAAATTTAACCTTTAAACTTCTTATAGAGCTAGGACCCCCTTAATCCCACCATGACCTTGAGTGACTCAACAAGACATGATGACACTAATTATGTAGATAACTTAGCTTACCAATTGTATCTTATACAACTCCTAGATTAGTTAGGTGACAACTCTTTGTCTAAATGTATCATATATATTTTCTCTAACTATGCCTCTAATATTGTGCGGTCATGTGTGACACATTCGAACAACATGGTCCTAGTTGAGTGATACCCACCAATAACTCAAACGTACTCATGTAAAAGTTTGGCCTTGAGTGACTCAACAAGTGTCAAGCCCAACTCTATAAAATATTTGCCATGTCATTCATGTACTTGATAATATGTTTGCATACTTGGAAAGCCTCGAAAAATCGTTAAAAGTCGGTAGTGAACCTAGTGGTACAACTAAACTGAATTAAGCCTCGAACTAGTCCAAATAGAGATTTTAAGATGAAATTAAGAATTTTAAAAACTCATAATGACTTAATTTGGTGATTCGGAGTTCGAGGATTGATTTAGAGTCAAATTGGAATTTTCATGACGTAGGGGCAAAATGGTCATTTTGCCACCCAAGGGTAAAATTGGAATTTTACACCACCCAACACTTGTCATGCCTAAGGATTTCATCCATTAACATTTTATATTATGTGTCAAACCCTGTTCTATAAAATAATTACAATGTCATTTACATGCTCAATAGAATGGTTACATATTTAGGAAGCTTGAGAAATCGTTAAAAGACGATATTGCCCCTAATGGTATCATTAAGTCGATTAAGCCTTGAACTAGTTCAAATAGGAATTTTAAGGTGAAATTAAGAGTTTCACAGTTCAGGGATGACTCAAAATGGTAATTCGGAGTTCGATGATCAATTTGGAGTCAAACCGAAATTTTCACTATTTAGGGGCAAAATAGTCATTTGCCACTTCGGGACAAAATGAGAATTTTTAGAAAAGATTTTTTTTGGTCCATTTGACTTATTGGAGTATGATTTAAGTATTGGAGTATGATTTGAAGTTTAGAAGTGAAAAATTTTAATTCCGGTATAATTTGGAGTATAAGGGTGAAATGGTAATTTTGCCACCTTGGGGGCAAATCGATAAATTTTCACCCCCGACACTTGTCAAGACCAAGGGATTTTATTCATCATGGAAATGGATAAACATCATAAATGTGTGGTGGAGAATTAAAGAATTAAAAGTCAAATATTTAAAATTTGAGCCAATAAGGAAATGCCATGTGTCATGTTTTTATTATTTTATTATTTCTTTATAAAAAGGCAAAAAAAAATCAGCTAATTTCTCCCATAGTGATCAGCCAAACCAGAAGAGAAGAGAAACCAAGGAAGAACAAACCCTAGGTGGGAAAAATCAAAGAGAAAGTGTTGGAATTCAAGGATTTGATCAAGCAAAGGTAAAATTTCTTTGATTTTGCTAGTGATTTACCTTACCCATGCATTTTTCCTTAATTTCCATGGTTAAATTACATGTTTTCATGATGAAATTATGGCTGGTCAAAATGGG